>NC_056747.1:1129879183-1130046683 GCF_019279795.1 Protopterus annectens | reverse complement strand
AAAAACTTTTTTTTTTGTAGTTTTGCTTAAATATCCATTCAACCAGTTTTTGTTAAATATTCTCACGGTAATATGATCTTTCTATAACTGTATTACTAATCACTTTCCTTCTTTCCATTCATTTATTCTTATTCCTTTGCCTGTTGTCATATATTCCTTGTTTACTTTTATCTTCATACCAGGGATAGCACTCACAACCCTCCTTGACATTGGCACTCATTACTAAATACATTCCTGGGTATTGACTATAGTATCTATGGTATTACTTTGGGATGAAATGGCTAGGCTTGAAATGACCTCCGGGTCGTTAGCCTAGTAACCTGCTATGATCCTGTGATCTCTAGCAATATTGCAAGATGATCAGAAAATCCTGTTTCAACTACCTCTCCTTCTCCTATAACGAAACCTTCTGATAAAAATAATCTATTTCAGTTCTATACATACCCCTTTTGTAAGTCCATGAATTTTTGTCCCAACGTTTTAACTTAACACATCTTATAGCTTCTAACATTTTTCTTATATAATTTCCTTTCTTTTTACTTTTGCCTCTTAAATCATAAAGTCTCCTGTTATTATAATCATATTTATCACTACAGACCCCAGGATACAATGACGCCTACACTAAGTGTACACTGTTCTGAGTGAACAGACAACACAGACATAACTCACATCTTCTTCTTCCAATTTCTGTTTTCCTAATGATATTCTTGCAGCTTTAAATATTGACAGGATTCATAAAGGTGACCACAAAGTGTTGACTACATGTACACTTAGTGTAATCTTTCTGAATGGCTTTATTGATTCTGACCCATAGTCTAAAATCTGATGAAATAAGCATCTGATGTTGTAAATCTTCATTCATTCCTTACGATTAGGACTCTAGTTCTGTCCTCGGAACCGATACGGCCCATTCACAAGTCCGCGCCAGCCAAAAAGCTCCCGAACTAAATCGTACCCATAGTGCCCCGATTCCAGTCTCTCAGGATCTCATTTGCAGAGTTCCCTACAATACGTATCAAGCTAGCGCTCTCAAAGCTAAGTATTTTTCAGTATCTAAAACGCTTTAAAATTCCTTAAAGTTCTTAAACATTTTCCTTGTAGTTGTTCCTTTTTTGCTAATCTTCCTCTCTCTACTTCTGGTAGTATAATTACCATCATTGGTACAGCCCCTCCTTCCTACCTTTGTGGTAGGCCTTTCTTCCTCTTTCTTTCCCTTGATATATATATATATATATATATATATATATATATATATATATATATATATATATACATATATATATATATATATATATATATATATTTTTTTTTTTTACATCTTCCTTTCTTTACTGTGTAGAACTTGTGTAGTGTTAATGTCTTGCTACTATTGGTTACTCTCTTAACCTTTGGTATTAGTGTTGCCATAATGTCTGAAAAGAAGACAGTTCCAGGTTTCAAACAATGTGACAAATGTGGGTGAAAAACAGTGTGACAAATGTGGGTGAAAAATGCCTAACTCTGATAACCACGCCCGGTCTGTATATTGTTTGGGTGTCGATCATTTAGAGGTACCGTGCGGCATCTGTGGAAACTTTGGATGTTATGTAGTCCAATCTCGCCTACATTCTTACCCGTGGGTTCGGAGCCGAATGTCTGCTCCGACTCGGCCAAAACCTTTCTAGCTCGAAGTCTTTCTATTGGCTGGGCTAAGATGGTATCCAAAGCTGCACTGCTCTATATCTCCAGATCTCGTTTGCCGCTCGTGTAGCTCGGACATGGTCTCGCTCTTGGCTGTGGCCAAGTTCCCTTTTTTCTTCATTATTAGAGACTTGATTGCAAACAGAAAGCTATTTTAATAGCTATTGTGTGTTCTGGTCTTGTATGGTGAAAAAGTTTTGTGTTTGATCGTTTTTTCTGTGGTATCCCACTAGCTGTTCCAACAGGCTAGGCCCGTTTCAGTTAGAGGACCTAGTCTGTCCCTTGCTTCCATGTGTTATTCTTTTTTACAGGTCTAAAACCGTTTAAATTAGAGGTTTTAGTCTTTCCCTCCTGTGTTGTGCCAAAGGATCGTTTTAGTTCGAGATCTTGAGGTTCTCGTTGTGGTAGTGTTTTTCCCACCTTGTGACTGTTTTACTGTTGGTACTGTTGTCAGTTATTGTTGTCTCTGGTGCTTTGTGGTAGTTAACTATGTCCAAAGATTCTGAGGAGCACAAGCCCTCGGGCTTCAAGAAATGCTCTAGGTGCAGCTATAAAATGTCCATTACCGATGGACATTCTGTCTGTATGTATTGTCTGGGAGCAATCCATTTCCAGGAGTCGTGCATTTTCTGTCATGGGTTTAGTCTGAGAGTTCTTCAGGAAAGGAAGAATAAGTTGACTTCTGAAACCCTCCTTCGAGTTGGGTCTGGAAACTGTTTCCAGCTCCAATATAAAATCTTTGAAATCTAAAAAGAGATCTCCGGCTCCATCAGTCTCCTCGGAGCCACCGGAGAAAATAGCAAAGTCTGCTTCGACATCCTCGGCTCCATTGTCCTCGGGGCCGCAGGAAGTGTCTGTGGTTATGGAACCGGCATTGGCTCCAATAATTTTGGAACCTATTCGGAGCTGATCGCCTAGCATTAGGCCAGCATCACCTCCTCGCAGGTCCCCTTCGGAGAGGAGGGCTCGATCTCCCTCTCTGTCCTCTAAATCCTCTAGGACCTTATCAGATGTGGACATCAACAGAGTGGTGCAGAGACTCCTTCAGTCACTGGTTTTGGCAAAATTGTTCTCGGCTCCGACCCATTCGGCTCCGGAGCCCATCCTTCAACCTGCTTCGATACGTCCTCCTCCGAGCGTATCTCAGCTTTCGGAGCCGAAGTGCTCTGCTCCGTGTGATGTCCCTAGGTCGGTTCCGACAACCATCCTGACTTATCGGTGCCGATGTCTGCTCTTACCCCATCGGCGCCGTCCACGGGACTCAGGATTCTTCGGTCGGACCTGAGGGAGAGGCTTCGGGACACCTATCGGTTCCTAGTCTCCCTCTTGGTGCTTCGGTGCGGGGAAGTCTGACTCCTGACGTGGTTTCGGAGGCTGGTCACTCCTCGCACCCAGGGGGACCGGCCTTCGACGCCATGCAGAGTGCGCTGGCCAGGTCGTCAGTGGCATCATGCGGGCCGGTCACTCTGTCCCCTACTACACCGGTGCAGGTCTCTGATCGCCTTCTATCTCTAGATAGCGGAGCCCCAAGGCCTCAGGGTACCCCCATGAGTGATCCCCACTTTTCTGAGGGCCCCTCAGTGTCTTTGCCTGAGGTGCCACCTAGAAAGAAGACGTGCGAGGAAGCACATAGATTCCCAGGATGAGTCTCTCACATCAGACTGACCTCGAGGAATTGGAGGGGTCCCCCAAGTCATCCTCTGAGGATGTTTCTTTCTCTGACACCCTAGAGATTTTGAAACAAAGAGGTGACTGGCCATCCAAAGCCCCCTCCGAGGAGGAGTTGGTCTTCCTGAAGGCCTTTGATGCTCAGCCCTCCGCCTCCTGGGTATCTCCACCCTTCGAGCTTCTGGATTTGGTGTCTCGAAGGGTGTGGGAGACCCCTGACTCTGTGGAACCAGTCCCCAGGAGACCCAATAAATTTTTGTCTGCTCCTCCTGGTAAGGAATTTCTGTCCAAGGGAGTCCCTGTGGATGCCATGGTGGTAGCAGCAGCCACTCAGAAAGAATTAGCATAGACTTCTTCCACCATCCATCCATCCTCCTAACAAGGAGTCTAGGACCATGGACCGGTACAGGAGGCGTACCCTTTCTTCAGCGACCTTTACCTTACAGTCACTGAATTATTTATCTCACTTTACACGACTCCAGAGAGATCTCCTCAAGGAGCTTGGAAATACTCTCATTGGTGATGTTTCTGAGGCGGTGACCCAGACGGTTAACACTCAGATGTCTACCCTCAATTCCATCGTTAACTCCTCCATGAGGCTGATCTCATATGCAGCCGAGGGAGCGAGTAGGGCAGCAAGTTCAGGAGTTGCTCTTAGGAGACAGGCCTGGATGCGCCTTTGTCATTTCGCAGAGGCCTTCAAGTCTTCATTCACCGACGCCCCTTTCGATGGTTCCTCTTTGTTCGGAACCAAGTTGAAAGACACCCTCACCAGGTGCGAGCAGGAGGGAAAAACTCTGTCTGCTGTAGGAGTCCATTTTTCCCTTCCCTCTAGGCCTTATCCCAAGGCCCAGAGGGGTGGCAAAATGTGGTTCAAGAAATCAGAGTTTTTTTCCCGGTGCACAAGGTGAGGCCCCCTCCAGAGGCAGAGGAGGGGGTGGTTATTCAGGGAGACGCCGCCCTAGCGGCAGAGAAGGCCCCCGCAACTCGTGAGACCGCGATTCCTTTCGTGGTTCTCTCTACTGCCGCTTGTGATGGGAGGCCCGACTGTGCGTTTCCGGAGCCAGTCGGGGGTCGAATCTCGTTATACCCGGAGGCCTGGCAAGACATCACCCAGGACCAATGAGTTCTACAAATAATTTCCAGAGGATATGTCATCCCCTTCTCGTCAGATCCCCCTCCAATCAAGAAAATCCCAGATGTTCCACTCAGTCAATGGGATTACGCAGCGTCAGAAGTTTCAAAGCTGCTAGAAAAAGGAGCCATCCAACATGTCCCCTCAGACCAGATCAGATTAGGGACTTACTCAAGATTCTTTTTGGTGCCAAAAAGGACAGGGGACCTGAGAACCATATTAGATCTCACCAACTGAACACCCATGTGCAAAAGTCCAAGTTCCGAATGGTCACATTGCAGTCTATTCTCCCATTGTTGGGAAAAGAAGTGTGGATGTGCTCCATCGACCTCAAGGATGCTTACTACCGCATCAAGATGGACAGGGCATCCAGAAGTCACCTACGCTTCCGGCTGGGAGCCAGTCATTTTCAGTTTTGTGCCCTGCCCTTTGGTCTCACCACAGCCCCCAGGGTGTTTACCAAATGCATGGCAGTGGTGACTGCTCAAAAAAGAACTGAAAGCAGTATTCATGATGAACGAAGCCAAGTCCACCAGGTTAACAGTTTTTATTCACTAATTTAAAAACAAACCACGTATACATCCACCATGAACGCCTTAATAAAACATCTACAAGCATTTTCGTCATACAATTGACTTCATCAGATGACCAGCATGATTTAATTCCTTTGATTTATACTTTGACTCAATTATAATCTACCAATAAAATTCCACCATTCATTAAATAAACATCATTAAATTAAAAAAAGTAAAAATATCACAATATATTAAACTTGTAATTAGAAAAATTTAAAATAAATCATTTATACTATTCTAAAAAAAAGCTCACTTTAAAAATTATTTAGTTATTAAAACTGCTGTTTAAAATTGTTTAACAGCAAAAAAAAATTCAAGTCCTATGCATATTTCAGTTAATAATGTGCTATTAATGCCCTCTAATGGTGACTAATATTATTACATTCAAAGTTTTGCAGACCTTAGCTTCAATAAAGGTATTATAGAAATGCAGTCATTTAGACCGAGGGCTTTGTCAGCTTCCAAGGTAACCTGCCGCCAAAGATCTCTAAATTCTATTTTTTCTTCCCAAAGCCCCCCTCTAATATCACTTTTTACTTGTTCTAAAACAATGAATTTATATTTGTAATTAGGACAAACTTTTGTGTGTTTATATAGAGCATTACTTTCCTTTTCCACCGAAATTTCATACACATGTTCGTAGATCCTTCTTTTCAGTTTCCTTTCAGTCTTTCCTATATAGAAGGATCTACAGATTTCACAAATAGCTAAGTATACTATACCTTTTGAATCACAGTTATAATATTCCCCACTATTCACATATCTTCCTCTACTTTCTAAATAAAGTATATCACTATTTATAATATAGGTACATTGGGTACAATGCCCACATTTATATGTACCTATCCTGTTCTTCCTACGTTCTGTCTTGTTTTTATTCTCTAGTATAGATCTAATGTTTTGGGAATTCTTAAAAATTACTTTCTGAGGTATAATAGCTAGATTTTCTATGTCGGAAATAGCTACAAATTTCCCCCATTCTTTTAAAAATGTATTCTTAACCATACCATTCAATCCATTATATTCAAGTATTAGAGTTTGCTGTAATTCCTCCCCTTCATGCTCATTATTATTATTATTATTATTATTAGTATTTATACCATTATTGATATCTTTCTTCTTATGAATGGGACAAAATTTGTCCAATCTCCCTTTTTCTACTTCTTTCCTTATCCGTGTAATGAATTCCAATGAATAACCTCTTTCTAAAAACATTTTTTCTAGAAATTCACATTCCTTTTTAAAATCTGCGTCTGAACTTGTCATTCGGCTCCCTCAGACGAATTGTACCTTCACTATATTTCTTTTACAATGAAAGGGATGAGCACTTTCAAAATGTAAAAAAGAATTGCAAAAAGTAGCCTTCCTAAATATTTTGGTTTTTAAATTTTGTTCATCTTTGTAAATCTCCAAGTCCAAATATTGCAATTAAATTCAGAAATATTATAGGTAAATTTTTAAAAAATAGTTGTATTTCCCATATATTCCATAAATTCTGCAAATTTTTCTCTTCCAGCTACCCAAAAAATTTATATATCATCCAAAAACCGTCTGTATAACATCCAACAGTTATTAAATACAGAATTTAAAATATATTTATCCTCCCAATAAGCAAGAATTAAGTTAGCATAAGTAGGGGCGCACGCTGCGCCCATTGCCACCCCCTGTATTTGTTGGAAAAATTCCCCACTAAAACTAATTCCATTAACCAAGTATTTATTAATTTATCATTCTGCGACAAAGCTGAATCTTCATACACTATTTCTTCAAACATTTTTGTGCCTTCTTCGTATGGAATGGAAGAAAACAAATCAATAATGTCAATAGTGATAAATAATAAATGTTCATTATTCAAACTGTCCGGCATTTCTTTCAACAAATCCCAAGAATCTTTTAAAATACACCTCCTCTTCATCCATACATTTTTTAATTTTTTATCAATAAATTTAGTTAATGGGTAAGTTTTTGACCTTTCAGCCGAAACTATCGGCCTAAAGGGGGGGGTCCTTCTTCACTTTTGTGAATCTTGGGTATACCAAATATCATGGGGGTTCTAGGTTTATCTACTTTTAAATATTTAAAGGTATTATAATCTATTAATTCTTCATTTAACATATCTTCCAAAACCATATCTATTTTATTGTAAGCTATGTTCATTTCATTTAGGGAGACTTGAATATCTTGTTTCATCCCATAGAATGGTATTCATTCTACTTTCATATAAAATACTATCCTCAATAACTACCCCACCCCCTTTATCAGGTTTCATTACTCTGATTTTCTTGTTGTTTTTAATTTCATACATCAATTCACTTTCTTTCTTACTTAAATTAGGTTTAAACCATATTTTATTTTCTTGTTTTCTCACTTCAGATTCAATAATTTTCTCTACATGTTTTAATTGGAGATGCAATGGGGGGTTATATATACTTTTTCGTCTCAATTCCTTATTGATTTGAACTTTATTATTGGGAAACTTAATACTTAAGTTAACTTTCCTTAAAAAAATTTTTATATCCAGCATACTACCTGTTACATCTCCTTTCCTGTTAAGTATAAATTTAAGGCCTTTGGAAAATAAATCAAAATGTTCCTTTTCTAAAACTAATTCACTAAAATTAAAAATAGTAAAATTATTATACATACATTTATGTTTGTCAGTAACAATTTCTTCACCTCCATATATAATGGGGCGGGGAATCAATAATATTTCCCCCTCCCCCTTCTCCCCTCCCCCTGGAAAATTCTGCTGCTGGGGACCCTGTTTATTTTTCAATCTCTCAGACCTCCTTAGAGGTGGAAATGCTGTATCATAATCATGTCCATCCTCATCATAGATGAATACGCCATCTTCATTACTATCAAAATTATTCTCTCTAACATTATGTTTATATCCATTGTCATGGTTTAAATATCTTCTATTAGGTATAGGATAGCATGTATGATTCTCATACTCCTTGATATCCCTCTCCATTATTTTTCTATTCACTAAATTATCACATTTAATATCGATATCTTTCCTAATATTGTAATATTTTTTCTTTTCTTCTTTAATAGAGAAAATTAAGTCATCCTTAACATGCTGGTCTAGTTCATCAATATCCTTTTGTATGGCTTCTTGGCATCTTATATTGTCCTTAATAATTCATTTTAATACATCTATGCCACATTTGTTAAACACTTCTAAAAGTTCCTTATGAAATTCAGTACCCATAACAACATTATTTGGAAATTTGAATACTCGTAGTCCCTTAGGGACAATGTCTCTCGATATACATTCCTTTAAGTATTCATTCTCTATGTCCAACATTTTAAATTTGTACATTAACTTAGAGAGTTTATCAATCTTATTTCTATAAGTATAATTTAAACTCTCTCGTTTACTGTTACCATCAATTTTGAACACATATTTACCCCTTAACCAGTCAGTAGTTTCTTTGTGTATGTTTGTAAACACAGTACCTGAATTCGAGCCCCTTTCGTTACAGGAATTTAGTCCATTGTTAACGTTGTTACTTCCATGGGGGCCAAATCTTGATTCCAAATTTTTAAAAATAGCTGGAGTGTTAGCGGCATTAAAAGTACCTTCATTAACCCCATTATTAGATTCACCAAGGTCGCCGGCTTCAGAAACTCTGCCAATAAGCTCTCCTTGTTTCCGGTTAACAATTTCGCTCCAAGTGTTCCACCCTTCGGTTCTGGAGGAGCGCGATTGGATAACATTGCCGGATATCTCCACAAACGACTGACTGAGTGGAGTAAGTAGTTCAACCAGGGCCGTTAATTGGTCAATCAGTTTCCTCGTTTGCCCTGCTTCGTCCTGCCTCTTAGAATCAGGAAGTGGTGAGCCATCCATCGTGAAGCCACAGAAAATATACCAAAATAAAACCAATAAGTGGATAATACTGCCAAAATGTAACCCCAAAAAAGAACTGAAAGCAGTATTCACGATGAACGAAACCAAGTCCACCAGGTTAACAGTTTTTATTCACTAATTTAAAAACAAACCACGTATACATCCACCATGAACACCTTAATAAAACATCCACAAGCGTTTTCGTCATACAATTGACTTCATCAGATGACCAGCATGATTTAATTCCTTTGATTTATACTTTGACTCAATTATAATCTACCAATAAAATTCCACCATTCATTAAATAAACATCATTAAATTAAAAAAGGTTAAAATATCACAATATATTAAACTTGTAATTAGAAAAATTTAAAATAAATCATTTATACTATTCTAAAAAAAACAGCTCACTTTAAAAATTGTTTAGTTGTTAAAACTGCTGTTTAAAATTGTTTGATAAGCAGCAAAAATATTTCAGTTAATAATGTGCTATTAATGCCCTCTAATGGTTACTAATATTATTACATTCAAAGTTTTGCAGACCTTAGCTTCAATAAAGGTATTATAGAAATGCAGTCATTTAGACCGGGGGCTTTGTCAGCTTCCAAGGTAACTTGCCACCAAAGTTCTCTAAATTCTATTTTTTCTTCCCAAAGCCCCCCTCTGGTGACTGCTCACTTGAGACGTCAGGGATTCCAAGTGTTTCCATATCTGGATGACTGGCTCCTTACTGCCACCACCAGGCATCTACTAGTTCAGACCAAGGATGCTACTATAAAACTATGTCAACAGCTGGGCATCACATTGAATTGGGAAAAATCTGCCTTGTTGCCCTCACAGCATGTCACTTTTATAGGCGCAGAACTAGACACCATCCTCATGCAGGCGTTTCTACCACAGGAAAGAATCGGAGTCCTACAACAACAAGTTCATGCCTTGCTCCCCCTGAGAAGAGCAAAGGCAAGATGGGTCCTCCAACTATTGGGGACAGTGGCTGCGACATTTATGTTGGTCCCTCTGGCAAGGTTGCATATGAGACTCTTTCAGTGGCTACTTTTTCCCCAGTGGTCTCTCCAACGTCTTCCACTTTCTTACCCTATTCTACTCACGGGCAGGTGCAAACAGGATCTCAGTTGGTGGCTTCGCACCGACAACGTGAATGCAGGAAAGCCCTTCATTCCTCCGCCCCCGATTGCCACGGTGACCACGGATGCCTCCCAGATGGGGTGGGGGGCATTATCTAAGCAGGACTGTCCAAGGCACGTGACAAGAGCATGAGATGCATCTGCATCTCAATGTCCTGGAGATGAGAGCTGTGCTACTAGCATTGCAAGCACTTCAGAGCTTTCTTCCTCTCGGGACTATTGCAATCCACTCAGACAATATGTCAGTGGTGTGGTATCTGAACAAGCAGTGAGGAACCAAGTCCTATCCCCTTTGCAGAGAGACCATGCGAGTGTGGCAGTGGGCAGTGTCTTCCCAATGTTTTCTGGTGGCAACGCCCATTCTGGGGAAGTCCAATGTGATTGCAGACAGGCTAAGCAGAGCTATTCTGATGCCTTACGAGTGGTCCCTGAACTGTCAAGTTGCGGAACAGATCTTCCGCAGGTGGGGTCAGCCTTGCTGCGACCTCCTTGCCAGCCCCCTCAATGCCAAATGCATCAGCTACTCCACATTGATCCCCCCTCAGGGGGAGTCACCCAGGGACGCTCTAGTCCACGATTGGCCCTCCGGTCTACTATATGCCTTCCCTCCGGTTCCCTTGCTGTCAAAGGTTATTCAGAAAGCCAAGCATTGGGAAGCAGAATGATTCTGATTGCTCCACACTGGCCTCGTCAAATGTGGTTCCCCTTTCTCCATCCCTATCTCATGGACGCTCCTTGGATTCTGGACCCACAAGCAGACTTACTGACACACATGTCAGGGCAGCTTCATCCCTCTCTTCGGAACCTCTGGTTGTCAGCCTGGCTACTCCACTTCCGTCATTAGTTAGGCTTCATCATTTCTCACCGCAGGTGGTTCATATTTTATCTTCCTCTCATAAGCCCTCCACCAGGAAGATTTACTACAGTAAATGGAAGAGGTTTTCAATCTGGGCTCATACCCAAAAGATTGACCCTTACACTGCTCCAATTTCGTCTGTATTGGAGTTCTTGTCTATGCTCTTTAACCAGGGTTCAGCGGCCGCAACCATTAAAGTCCAATTGGCGGCGATTTCTACCTTTCATGTCGCTAATGAACCTAGTCTGATGGCTCATAGACTCTGTAAGGCTTTTCTGAAGGTCACTCTGTTACTTCGTCCTCCGGTATCGGAACCTGTCATGCCTTAGGATTTAAACTGTGTTCTACAGGCTCTTACTTCATCCCCCTTTGAGCCTGCAGCCACTTGTGATTTAAAATTCTTAACTTGGAAGACTGTCTTTTTAGTAGCCATTACATCAGCCAGACACATTTCAGAGCTTCAAGCCTTATCAATCAAACCCCCTTATTTGATTTTTCATAAGGATAGGGTTTCTCTCATACCCAACCCTTCCTTTCTTCCCAAAGTGGCGTCAATCAGTAACCTTAATCAATCTATTGAGTTGCCAGTGTTTTTTTCCCCAGTTCTCAAACAAGGCAGAATTTAAATTTCATCAATTGGATTTACACAGACAATTACGTTTTTATTTGCACAGAACGAAAGACCTCAGAAAATCTGATCAGTTTGTTTCCTTTTCTGAAAACAGAATTGGGTCTCCTGTCTCCAAAGTCACATTGTCCGGGTGGATATCCAGTTGTATTTCTTTCATTTATTCCTCAGGGGGTAAAGATTTACTGTTCCGGGTGAAGGCTCACTCTACTTGGTGTGTATCTACATCTACAGCCTATCAGGCCAGATTGTCTATGGATGATATTTGCGCTGCGGCTACTTGGGCATCTCCTCACACCTTTGTTACTCATTACAAGTTGGATGTGGTATCTAGGGGCGGGTCTTCCTTTGGTTCCACAGTTCTCAGGAGTATTTTCCACTGAGCCTCCCAGGATTTAGGTGCTAGGGACGCTGTCCCACGGATAAGAATGTAGGCGAGATTGGACTACATAACATCAAGAAATTATGTACTCACCATAACGTTCATGTATGTAGTCCATCTCGCCTCACATTCTTACTTACCCCCCCTCCTTCCCCCTTCCTGGAGGATCTGGAGGTTAGGTATGGTTTCAGAGCTCCCTTCATTCTTGGTTTGTTCTTCCTTTCCTTGGGTGTTGTTATGGATGGAAAATGAGTGCTGGTGTTCGCAGTAAACTAGATCTGGGGATATAGAGCAGTGCAGCTTGGGATACCATCTTAGCCCACCCAATAGAAAGACTAGCCTAGTATGAACCTATGAAGCCTAGTATGAACCTATGAACCTATATTCAAACTAAAGGGGTGGCGAAAGCCACATAACTATGGGCTAGGCTTATAAATGCCCTTGGGCAGATAGCCTAGTATGAACCTATGAACCTATGAACTTCGAGTTAGAAAAGTTTTGGCCAAGCCAAACCCACGAATAAGAATGTGAGGCGAGATGGACTACATACTTCGAATGTTATGGTGAGTACATAACTTCTTGTTCTTGCACCCTTGTGGAACGCAAGAATAAACTTATTCTTAAGGGCTTACTAAAAACCCCCTTTTCAGAAGCCCTCTCTGAGACGGAGGTCTCACCACCTCCTTCCAAAGAAAAATCTGGCTCTAAGACAAAGAGAAGCCACTCGGTTCCAGTCTCTTCCTCCTCTACGGAACGGAAGTGGGCCCTACTTACTTTGGCACTGTCGGCACAGACCTCTTCCGAGACTTCTGCACCAGGGACCCAAACCACTCCCTCGGCGCCATCAACAACCTCGGAACAAGGACCAATTGCTGCCACCGTATCGGTACCGACCCCAGTTACAGTACCGATTTACCTTTACGGTTCCATCCTCAGTGCCCAAGACCGAATATTTACCCAAGGACAAGATATTCTCCTATTTACGACCCATTTGTAGGGCAGCAGCACAGCCCCTTTCTGGACAGACTGGATTCCCCCTCAGCAGCATCTATCAGATCCACCAGGAGCCTATCAGAAATAGATGTAATGAGGCTTGTCAATCAGCTCCTAACAGCTAGAGGTCTACCAACTCTTGCTTTTCTCCCACCCAGAGCCAAATCCCTTTCGGTTTACTCCCATGTTTATCCTCCTCTGACTTCCACCCAGATCTTGGAGCCCTCGATACTGATGCTCTCTCCATTTCCTTCTGCTATGGTTCCGATGATAGTCTTCCTTCTTGGCACCGGAATCCCTGTGCACCACGCTCCAGTCGGAGCTGGTCCATCCCCAGGATCGTGACCAGGCTGCCGGCACCGTGACCCCTAGTTCGGCACCAAATTTTTCCATGGCGCCATCTATGGCTCTGGTGGCTCCGACAGGTTCCAGTCCTTTCGGAGCTCCTATCCTGGAGATAGGTTAGTTGGAGCAAGGTGTGACCCCAGTTCCTAGATTGTCCTCCTTGGTTCTGGGCTCCCATCCCTCTTCGGGTGGACCTGCTTTCCAGGTGATGGAGAGGGCCCTTGCGTCTGCAAGCATACAGTTGGCACCCAAAGCATCGGAACCACTACTTCCCTCTAGTATGCAGCTGACACAGCCTCCTACACAAGGACTTTGAGCATGGGAACAGCAAGACACCCTGCCTAAGTAAACACTCTTTCCGGGATCCTCTTCAGCAGAGCCCACTGAAGAGCTCCCCTGGAAGAAAGCGTGCAAGAGGAAGCACTTAGATTCCCCAGAGGAATCTGTCACCGAAGATACTGACTACGGTGAGGGAGAAGGGTCCCCACGGTCTCCACTGGAAGACGTCTCATTTGGAGACATTCTCGAGATCCTCAAGCAGATGGGAGACTGGAAGTCCTCCAACCCTTCTTCGGGAGAGTCACTATTCTTGCAAGCTTTCCGTACTCAACCATCTACTTCCTGGGTGACCCCACTTGCAGATGAGTTAATTAAACTTATCATGCAGCTTGCCTGGAAGGCTCCAGACAATGTCGAACCAATTCGTCAGAGGCTTGACAAAATTCTTTCACCTCCAGATCATCAACCTCACTTGTCCAAGCATCTAGTCATGGACTCCATGGTTGTGGTGGCAACCACCAAAAGAGAACTTGCATAGGATAGTTCAGATGTTCATCCCCCAAACAGGGAGTCTCGGACTTTGGACAGACTAGGGAAGCGGACCTTTTCTTCAGCAACCTTTACCATTCGGTCCTTGAATTATATGGCACATTTTACATGCCTCCAAAGAGATTTGATTTCAGAACTCTCCGCCTCTTTGGCAGGAGTACTACCTGATGAGGTACGAGATAAAGTTGCCTCTCAGTTTGCTACCCTTGAGTCCATTTCTAACTCTTCTATGCAGTTGATTGCTCCCACAACTGAAGGGGCAGCTAGAGCAGCTGCTTCAGGCATTGTCACGAGACATCATGCCTGGATGCTCTTATGTGACTTTGCAGACCCCTTCAAGTCTTCCTTCGTCTATGCGCCCATTGATGATTTTTCCCTTTTCGGCCCTAAGGTTAGAGACACATTGGCATGAAGTGAAAAGGACGGAAAGACCCTGTCTGCTGTGGGCATATATTTTTCCAGCCCTCCACTATCTTATTCCAGGAATCAGAGGGGAGGAAAGATGTAGCGCTCCTGAGCAGCGGCCCGATTGCTTTCCTATGGAAGCAGTCGAGGGACGTTTTTCTCTGCACCAATCAGCCTGGCAATCAATAACAGATCTCTGGCTGCAGAGAATAATAACCAGAGGATACCACATCCCCTTCTACCTCATCCCCTTGCCTCTAAAGTGAATCCCTGACGTTCCACCCAGTCAGAGGGACGCAGCAGCATTAGAAATTGGAAAGCTGCTAGAAAAAAGTCATCGAATTAGTCCCACCAGGCCAAATAGGATCTGGATTTTACTCAAGGTTCTTTTTAGTGCCAAAAAAGACGGGGGACTGGAGACCAATTTTGGATCTCAGCATACTAAACAAATTTGTCAGAAAAGAGAAATTCCGGATGGTCACGGTTCAGTCCATTCTCCCCTTTCTAGAGAAGGAAGACTAGGTGTGCTCGATAGATCTTCAGGATGTGTATTACCACATAAAAATGGACAAATGCTCCAGAAGATACCTCCGCTTCCAGCAGGGAGCCAATCACTATCAGTTCAGAGTACTGCCCTTTGGTCTCTCCACTGCCCCCAGAGTGTTCACCAGATGCATGGCGGTAGTAATAGCTCACCTCAGGCTACAACGATTCCAGGTGTTTCAATATCTAGATGATTGGATCCTCACTGCCCCGACCAGGAATCTGTTGATTCAGGCAATCTCATACACTCAAGGCCTTGCTCTAAAGCTAGGAATTACAATCAACCTGGGCAAGTCAAACCTACTACCAACTCGAACCGTGGAATTCATTGGAGCACTCTTTGACACAATGTCATGCTGAGCTGCTCTATCTCCTCACAGGCTACTAAAGATAAGAATCCAGATCCAGGCTCTCCTACCTCAGCCATTCGTCCCAGCACACCTAGTACTGCAACTGTTGGGTTCCATGGCAACGAACATCACTTTAGTGCCTTTGGCAAGGTTACATATAAGACTCCTACAATGGCTCCTGTCTTCCCAGTGATCGCTTCTGTGTCCCATCCAATGTCGCACCCAATACGCGTAACAAATCACTGCAAGAACGACCTGTCCTGGTGGATGAAGTCAGAAGAGAACCTGTGATGTCGACCATTTTCTCCCCCCCCCAGCCCAGGGCCCGAGTGACCACGGACGCTTCCTTGTTGAGGAGGCATTATCAAGGGAAGACTGTCCAAGGCACTGGGTCATCCATAGAGGCCAACCTACACATAAATGTCCTGGAACTGAGGGGGAGTCCTCTTAGCGTTGCAAGCGTTCCATACTTCCCTTCCTTCCGGGACAGTTGCAATACAATTGGACAACATGTCAGTTGTCTGGTACATCAACAAACATTCGGATCCAAATCATACCCCTTACGTTGGGAAGCCATGAGAATATGGCATTGGGTGATAGATTCCAACCACTTTCTCATAGCAAAGCACATTCCCGGGAGTTCCAACCTAATCGCAGACAATTTGAGCAGGAACATTCTGATGCCTCACGAATGGGCTCTCAGTCCTGCAGTAGTGACTCGAATGTTCCGTCGCTGGGGCAAGCCTTGCTGCGATCTGTTTGAATCCCCTCTCAGCCATAAGTGCAGAAGCTTCTTTGCCCTAATTCCCCTTCATGGAGAGTCACTGAGAGATGCTCTGACTCATGATTGACCCCTGGGTCTACTATATGTCTTTCCCCCCCTTTCCCCTCATCCCACTGTTCCTGAAGAAAGCTCAAAGGTTGAGAAGCACAGTCATCCTCATTGCCCCCTATTGGCCCTGCCATGTCTGGTCCCCCTTCTTTTGGCCTCATCTGGTTCACTGCTCATGGACCTTGGACCCATGCCCAGGACTTCTCACTCACCCGAACGAACTTGTTCATCCCAACCTGCACAGCCTCAAGCTCACAGCTTGATATCTCTACTTCCAATGATTGCCAGGCAAACTGATTTATCCTCCCTTGTTTGTGAAGTCCTTCTGGCTTCACACAAACCATCCACCAGGAAAATCTATTACAGCAAATGGACAAGGTTTTCTCTTTGGGCCAAAGAACAAAAGATTGATGCCTTCTCATTGCCTATTCATAAGATTTTAGAATACCTCACTATCTTATTACACGCAGGAACTTCAGCATGTAGCATTACAGTACACTTAGCAGCTATTGCTAACTTTCATAATGGGATTAACAACTCTTCAATTATGTCCCAGCAACTCTGTAAGACTTTCATGAAAGGTGTCTTGCATATCAAACCGCCCTTTAAACCTCAACAGAACCTTGGGATTTAACTCTAGTCCTACAAACCCTGACTGGTTCACCCTTCGAACCTTCAAATTCGTGTGACATTAAATTCTTATCCTGAAAGAACCTACTTTTAGCTGCTCTTACTTTAGCCAGGAGAGTGTCTGAATAGCAGGCCTTGAGTGTCAAACAAAACATACTTGATTTTCCACAAGAAAGGGTTTCAGTCCGTACTAATCCTTCTTTCCTACTCAGTTATCTCAGAGTCTTCAATTAATCAGTCTATTGATTTACCTGTATTCTTTCCCCATTATTCTAACGAAGGGGAATATGTACTACATACACTAGATGTGCATAGACAACTTCGTTTTTATTTGAACAGAACAAAATCATTCAGAAAATCTGATCAGCTATTTGTTGCCTTCTCAGGTCCCAGACTGGGCAAAGCTGTATCCAAAGTGACTCTGTCAAAATGGCTTACGAGTGCTGTCACTTTCACCCATCTGCAAAACCAAGTACCCTTGCCTTTGAAAGTCAAGGGTCATTCCACTAGATCAATAGCAATTCAGTGGCTTTTCACTTGAGTTTCCATGGACGATATTTGTGCAGCAGCCACTTGGGCAAGACCACATTTATCACTCATTACAAATTGGATATGGCCTCCAGGGGAAGACCATCCTTTGGTTCGATGGTGCTCAGGAATATCCTTCCATGGGGCCACCCAAGGTGCAAGTAGCTGGGGATTCGGTCCTAATCGTAAGGAATGAATGAAGATTTACAACATCAGGTAAAGAAGTTATGTCTTACCATAATGTTCCATCTATGTTGTAGATCTTCATTCATTCCTTACTCCCTGCCCTCCTTCCCCCTACCTGGACTCCTGGTGGACTGTGGGGTCCTGTTATATGCTAGGGTATCTGATCAGACAGGGCCTCCAATTTTATCTACCTGTCCTTCTTTTTAACACCTTTGTGCATGGCGGGCAAACTCGATCTGAAGAGACTGGAAGAGGGGCACTATGGGTAGGATTTAGCTTGAAAGCTTTTTGGCTGGCGTGGGCTTGTGAATGGGCCATGTCGGTTCCGAAGACAGAACCGGAGTCCTAATTGTAAGGAATGAATGAAGATCTACAACACAGATGGAACGTTATGGTAAGACATAACTTTTTTTTCCCCTTTCTTTACAGTTACTAAGCATATATATGTAATTCTGTATATTTGCTCTTTAAATTTTAAATCTACAATGGTTAATCTTCCCATTTTTGCTAAAATTACATCTAATATCGTTACTGCATTTCTACAGAATACAGCTATTCCAGAACATCTTTAATTTCCCAAATTCCAGATTGTCTTTCATCCCCATAGTTTCTTTGTAATCTTTCATTTGTTAATAATCTTGTGTCTTATACATCACATGTATCACACCACTCCTTTTTCTTCTTCTTCTTTCGGCTTTTCCCGGTTAGGGGTTGCCACAGTGGATCACCTGTCCACTCATGATTGGCAGTGGAGTTTTATGGTGTCGAGTTGCCAGCCCTGGCACCCAACATTCCATGGAAGGAACACACATGGACACACTCACGCCTAGGGCCAATTTAGAGTGTCCAGTCCACCTACAGCATGTCTTTGGAATGTGGGAGGAAACCGGAGCACCTGGAGGAAACCCACGCGACCACAGGGAGGACATGCAGACTCCGCACAGAAGGCACTCCAGCCGAGGATCAAACCGGAGAACTCCAAAATTCCTATTTTCTTGCTATATTCTTAATGCTATTCACGTTTAGAGAAAACATTCTAAATTTTTAATTTTTCCTAGATTCATGTTTTCATAACTAAGTACTTGGTAGGTTAACTTTCGTAACAGCCATTCTAAGCCTAACCAGTTTCCTTCCCAAAGGGAGAATCAAGCACTGTACCTTGTGTTTGTGGGTTAAACAGCATAACCATTATACCAAGCCCCAATGTTTACATGTAGATGTTCTTTTTCATCCATTTCCTTACGTTTTTTCTTTGTACTTAACCTTTGAATTTTCTTTCAATGTCTTTTGCCCTTTTACCCCCTTTTACTACCTCACAGTTTGTCTTCTTTGTCACTTATTTCAGAACCTTCTACTATATCCTCTATTATTTTTTCTCATCTAAATTTTCTTTTATTTGTGAAATTACTTCTTTGTTCATTTTCTTCTCTTTCTTTTTCTTTTTCCTTGCTGTCATTTTCATTTTTACAGTCTATCACAAATATCCAGTTTTGTTACATTTATAACATTTCAGTTCACATTTTTGCATCATGTCCCATTTCCCCACAAATATAACAATTTGATATTGTCATTTTCATTCTTCCTCACAAATGGGTCTAGGATCTGATCCGTGGAGCCGACTAGGCTCCATCTACAAGACTTTGGATCCAAGCCTTGAGCTCTTCCCTCTAGCCATAATGCTCTATTCCATCCCCAATTCCTCAGATCTTGTTTGCTGCCATAGCTGCAAGAGGGAAAGATCCAGCCTCTGAGTAAGAGTGTCTTTTTTGGAATTTTGTCAAGTAATTCTTGTGTTTTGTCTCTTATAATACTTTCATATCCTTATTTATGGACTTTCCCCAGGATTCACAAAGCTCCGTGCAAGAATAAGACTATTCTTGCATAGAGGGGTTCGTGTCCATTTAGAATAGCAGCGCCCCTTGCATATGCATGAAGGGGCGCTGCTATTTAATCTAAACTGACAGGAACCAGGAGCGAGCCCAGGAGCATGTGTCAGCAGTGCCTGCACATGTAACATGCTCCCTTCGCTCAGAAAGTGCAGTACGGCACTTTGTGACACAGATAAGTGTCAAGTTATATAATATTAGAGCCTGGCTCTAATATTATATAGTAAACGATTGTCCGCAGACACTGAAATGTAAGTAGCTAACATTTCAGTGTCCATGGACACTGAGAAAAAAAAAAAAACACAAACACCTAGAAGGCAGCATGGAAGCAGTAGGGCAAGAGGAAAGCAATAAAAATTAAAAAAAAAAAATGTAAGTTTTTTTTTCATTAAATAAATCTGAAATTTAAGTAGTGCAGCTTGTTTGCATAGCGCACCTCTATGCTTAGCCTAGCTGAAATCCTGAAAATGATAGACAAGTGCTATAGACAAGTGTGATAGAAAATGTTTTCAAGCTGCTGAAACGTAGTGGTACTGCCATGGTATAGTGTGTAGAACATGCACGTTCGCATCCCCCCTCTGGCAAATTATTTAATAAACTTTTAAGGAATTTGAATGATAGATGTCAAGCATATGGCTCACGTATAGCACAGTAGGGGTGGGAATATGTAAAATATAAATGTAAAAAATAATTTATAAATTTAATGAAAAAAATTGATTTAAGCAATGCTTTGCTAGTGTAAGCATTGCTTAGCGACTTCAGCTGTGCTTACCTGGTGTAAGCATTGCTATGTGGATTTGCACGGAGCTAAGCATAGATCAGCCTATTAAAACTGGCCAGTCAACAAGAAGTGCGGGAAAACTGCCCTATTTAAACTGCACAGGCGGGAATACAGCCATAACCATTTGGGGTTGCTCACAGCAGGACCAAAAATGTATGGCGTCTGTGAAAGTGCTCGCTTCCGAGCGCAATGCTGGGGCATCCAGGAGTCCAGGGTCATGGTTAGGCTCCAAGTAAAAAAGCATGAAGGCAGGCTGCTGCAGGGCCGTACCAGGGCTCACAGTACAAAGCGTAGGCCTGGGACCAGCTTGCACGTGATCTCACCAGTGCCCCGAACTGGTGAGCAGGTACGTCACCACCATAATGACCTGAAATGGAGGAGGGGTGACCTCTTGGACCAGTGGATCCAAGAAGCCCGAGCACAGGATGTCCCACCTGTCTGTAAGTATGCAGTCTTATGTATCTCTAAGTATGGAAACAGTTCAACTTGTGACTATGCAGGTGTGATTAATGTGTGATGTCTCCCCATACAGCTGCTGTGGAGAGGTCCCAGAATGTTGAGGCTCATGCCCAGTGACTGGCCCGGCTGCATTGGCACTATGGTGAGTACAGAATACCCCCTATTAGCAGTAAGAAATCAAAATTATAGTAATGGTAGTACCGCCTGTATATATAATTGTGCTGTAAAAGTCAGGAGATAATGCCTGTATCACGCTGCCAGTCTTCATAGGTTCATATGTTAGTTCTAGGTTCATAGGTTGGTACTAGGCTATCGGCCCTAGGGCCTATACAAGCCTAGCCATAACAATTCTCTGGCTATTACTTCCCTGGTCCCCTGTCTAACAGGGCGATTGATGTGATCCCTGGGGTGAATTTCCTATCTCGCATCCAATCGTCAAGGTTCGTTTTGAAGAGGGCCAAAGAGGTGCTCAGCTTGACATGTATGGGCAGTCTATTCCAGAGTATGGGGAGTCTCTGGTTCAGGAACCTATCCCTCCAGCATGTTTTGTTCATTGTGATGACCAGGTTTAGGTCCCTGGAGTGTGTGGCTCTGAGGGATTGGGATTTCTTTAAGTGTAGCATGTCCAACAGCTCAGGGTTTGACATGGCCTTGTATGTTAAGCAGAGATCGCCTCTGAGCAGGCGATATGCGACAGAGTATAGCTGGAGTTTTTCTAGACTGTCAGCATAGGGCATCTGCTTTAGGCCTGTGATTCTTTTAGTGAGGTATTTCTGTGGCCTTTCCAGTTGTTGCAGATGTCTTGTGAGGTACATACCAAACGGGGCGTTGTACTCTATAATGGGTCTAATGAGGGATGAGTACAGTGGGACAATGACCTCCTTTTTTCTGGATGAAAAGCCCTTAATGATGAGGTGTGCCACATAGAAGGATTTCCTAACTGTTGTAGCAATGTGGTTATCGAAGGTGAGACCACTGTCCACTTGTATCACTAAGTCCCTTATCACACTTTCGGTGTTTAGTGTACTGCCACCTATGTGGTAATTCATGGGTGCATGTTTTTTCCCAAAGGGGATACCTATACCTTTCTTGGCATTGAGCTTGAGCCCATGGCTCTGGCACCAAGCATCTGATTCTGTAAGGCCCTTTTGTAGAATATCAACTTCATTTGGGGATACAATAATGGCTCCCAGTTTGCAGTCATCTGCAAACTTTGTTAGCCAGAGTCCCTTAGTGTTGGCCCGTACTTAAGAGAAGTAGAAGCCAAGCAAGAGCGGTCCCAGGACTGAACCCTGAGGTACTTCACTTGTCTGGAGCTGGATTTGGAGTTCACTACTTTTACAGGGTGGATTCTGTCAGTAAGCCAGCTGGAAAACCATCGAGTGACGTAGGGATTTATGCCCGGCTTAGTAAGTTTATCTATGATTCCAGAGTGGGGGATGGTGTCGAAGGCCTTGGTGAGGTCCAGATAGGCAGTGTGGACCACCTTGCCCTCATCCACGGCTCTGGATACTAATTCAGAGAAGTCGATCAGGTTGAGGAGACAAGATCGGCCCTTTACAAAACCAAACTGGGTGGGATCCAGTGTTTGAAGGTTGGCAATGTCTTTGTTTATATGTTCCATGATAATGCGCTCCATGGCTTTGCAGATCAGGCTCGTCATACTGATGGGACGATAGTTTCGGGGATCCAAGGTGGATCCCCCTTGTGGAGTGGGATAACTGTAGCTGTAGCTGTGCGCCACTCCTTGGGCACAAAGCTTTTGTAGTTTATGTAGTCCACAGCCCGGGATGTCAACTGGTCCCATGGATGCTATATTCTTAGCTTTGGAAAATGTGTTTTTTGCCTGTGCGGCCGTGATTACCAGAATTTGGCAATCTTGTGGTATTGAGCTGGGCCCTTTAGGGGGGTTACAATGGAGTATTCCCAGCTGCTGTGTAATACAGATGTCAGTAGCAAACAAGGTACAATATGCAGGAGAGGAATATTAGAATATGTATGAGTGTGTCTGAATGAACCTGCCAAGAAAGTGTCATGTCAGGGCTACTGTAATATTTAGAAATGAAAGCATTCCCCTGTACAGATCATACAGGAATAGTAATTGTGGATTTCTGAGTTGTATACAGATATGTATGTCAAAACTAATAAAGGTGATCTGAAACACTGGTGTGTGTCTTCTCACTTGTACCTGAAAAATAGAAATGTGTATGCGTCATACACTGCCCCTGTCTTGTCTGTCTGCAAATGCAACCTCCCCTACCAAACCTCCCTCACCACACTTACCTGTAATCCTTCCATAACATCCCACTCTCACCTTAAAAAAAAGGGGGGGGGGCATCTGTCCCACAAAAAAATCACGTCTCATACATATCTCTGCATTTCGCCCAGAGACATGCACCCAGCACCAATCATCCATATTGTATGATGCCCACACACCTCCTTGTAGGGCATGAGACTCCAAATTCTAAATTGCCTACATTGAAAGCAGCTGTTACTGCCAAAGAAATGCAGAGCTATGGCCCTTTCCTACACCCGTCCTGCACATTCCTACCCGATTCTTCTCTTGTTTGTCCCCCTGCTTGCCCCAATTTCACCACTTTCCTATTTCCCTTTTTTCCTTTTCTTTATTTGAAATTAGCATGGGTTTAAGTGGCCGTAAGCTTACGTAAGCTTTGCTTAGCTCCACACAAACCCACACAAACCCACTTACAACTGCTTTAAAGTGCCTTAATCACTCTGTCTCCAACAGCCCCTGTTCTGCCCAACAACAAAATAATCAGCCCTTGCAAGTCTCAAACCCAGGACCCAGCACACTATAGTCAAAGTGATTTACCACTAACCCATTTCAGATGTAAATAAATTTGATGTTTTCTCAAACATATCATCCAGCACAGTCATTCAACAGTAGGGGAAATGTATTTATATATGTAGATGCATGTATGTACGTATATGTGTATGTGTATATATATCTATATCTATATATATATATATATATATATATATATATATATATATATATGTATGTATATATATAATTTGTGTGTGTGTGTGTGTGTATATATATATATATATATATATATATATATATATATATATATATATATATATGTAGGTGTATACAAAAAAACAAGCAAACAAAAAAATATATATATATATATATATAAATGTGTATTGCGTTTGCACATTGGATACACACTCCGAACATCTGACCAATGGCACTGTTAATAGGGGTGAAGGGGCCCAAAATAAGTACCTGTTGTAATTATTGATATCATCCCCTCCTCCACAGCTGAACAAATCTGCCTTGCAGCACAATAACCAACACTTGCAAGTGTCATACCCAGGTCCCTACACAACATAGCCACAAGTTAACAGTAATCCATCTCAGCTGTACGATGTCAGGATGATATCAATAAGATATCATGCAGAACTGTCTCTCTAGCATAGGGAATGTACATTGTGGAAGCAGTAAACATTCCGATAATACATTTGCGCGCGCACACACACACACACACACATATATATATATATATATATATATATATATATATATATATGTATATACACATAAATAAATATATACATAAATTACTACTTATAGATATTTATAAGAAGATAGATATTTAGAGGGTGCACAGCCAATATTCCTACAGTTGCCACCTTTTAAAATGGCCAGTGTTTTTGATTCTTTCATACAAAAGACAATTATTGCATGAAACATATACCCACAGACAAGTCAAAGGATATGACACCACACACAAGTTTGCATACATAGAAATGTTTATTTGTGTACTATTTCAGTTGTATATGCCATTTCATATAGAAGTTAGGTGTTTGACATACATAATAACTGAGTAAGGCAACTCTCAAACAAAACATTTGATACAGTAATCTGAAAACATAACATATGTTGTTGTCCAGGCTAAGGCCTTCAAGTAGTACAACAGTATAAAAACTTTTGCCTTGAAGCTAAGAAGCAATCAACACTTACTAATTAAAGATGTAGTTCAGCAGCCTCCATTTTCACTCTGTACTCAACCCCTAGGGGAAAAGAATTAAGTTGTCACAATTAAAATGCATCTGTTACATAACAATGCTGAACTTAAAACATCACTATCACACTGACAAACAGAACTGTCTGTAAGACAGTAAGCTGTAGCCCACCACTGTTCCCATGGTGAAATGTATGAAAATGTACAGCCATATACTTTCATGTGTCTTACTACTGATATCCCTCACATGTTGTTACAGCCTAGGTTAAAAACAGTCCATACCCCTCCCTCATAAAATGACTTACAAGGGCATATAACAGTGTTTTACATACACTGACCTCCGGACTGTACAAGGTCACACATGTTTTGTCCAGCTGTAGCCCTCACATATATGGACCCTACCCCACAGTTTGTGTGGTAGTCCACAACATCACTGGAATGATAGCAGGAATGCCAGCACTAAGTAATGATAGGCCACTACGTAACCTCTTACTGCATAAGATATGGACAAAGCCTGGTATATAGGTGGAGGACAGAGGCTGGAACACAGGGCCATATTTGTAGTATTGCTGTTATGCACTGTGAATGTTGCTGGTGTTATAGGATTGGTTGCAACATACCCTTACTCAGGAATATGAAGTCAGAAACAAATGGATGCAGCCATGTACTGATAGCACTCAACAGAGGCAATGCCACTGATATATCAGAGACAAGACCTGTGACAAACATAACAGCCAATCCTCTGGCCATCGTGGCTAGGCCCACAGTTGAGAGCTATGCAGACTGACTGCATTCCATGCAAAACTAGCATGTACACACAAACCATGTAAAACTAGCAGTATTCAATGCATACAACAACAATACTCACACGGTCCGTAGCTCTGGAACCATATACAAATATGTAGTTGGCCTGTGTCCGCAAGTCCTGTTGTAAGAGGTATTGCTACCTGCTGTCTGCACCACTGCTGCCCACACACAGGAAGGATGTCTTCCATACAGGAAAGGTAAAGGGACAACGCCCACATGATGCAGTAATTTATAGTAGTGGGTTGCCATGGCAGTGGTAATTGGAAGTACTACATAGCTGGCTGCATGCAGTTTGCAAGTGGTGAACACTGATTGGTCCAGAGGCCATCACCTGATCATGAGCATCACCTCAAAATCCATGCTGCAACCTATTCAAAGCAGCTCAATCCCTGTAGTGGAGAGAGAGAGAGAGAGAGAAATAAAACGACAAATCAAAACAAAATCATATAAAATAAGGGATACACAAAGTGTACATAGATGAGAAGACAGTACTACAACAGGTATGTGAAACATATATGCATGTAATTGAATGCAGTACTTGGTCTTTAATAATGGGAAATATGATGTGGAAAGATTTATATGCCATCAAGACTTGTAATGATGTCCTGCTGTAGAACTGCTATGGACATAGCATCTGGCTCTATGGGCAGTGGGCCATACCTGTCAAATGAGTAGATCGGCACTGAATGACAAGATGTAACCCATCATAGTGTGTGCTGTGTACCTCAAGACATGTATATTAGTGTGGCAAATAGCTGGAGGTGGAAGTAATGAAGTTATGATAGACACATGAGTTTTGGACCCCACCACCTTCAGGGCATTCATGTTAACCACCTTCAGGGCATTCATGTTAACGTGGAATGTATCATGCACAAACGTCATAGGTTTGTAATAGGCTTACCTGCAATCTGTCCTTATAGATAACACCCTAATGTTAGGGTGTGTCCACATGTGACACCCTTCTGTTTTGTAGCAAGGCAGAACAGTGCAGCTGTGGAGGAAGGAAATTTAGAGTGTGTGCACGTGATGTTTGAATGTACTCCATATATATATATATATATATATATATATATATATATCGGGTCTATATTAGATATACAAAAGTTCATCTTAGCGAACGCTCACATGAGCGAATATTGCAGAACTCGAGATTGCAATTGTGAGATCGCAGTACAGTGAAGATGGGAATATTTTCCCTTTCCTCACTGTAGTGCGATCTCCGAGTTGGAATATATATTTGGGGGGGGGGGCGCAGCCCCCCACAATTGCAGTTTCGAGTACCTGGATATTCGCTCATGTGAGCGTTTGCTAAGATGAACTTCCGTTCATCTAATATAGACCATATATATATATATATATATATATATATATATATATATATATATATGTGTGTGTGTGTGTGTGTATTATGTACGTGTATGTCTACATATATATACACACACACATTATATATATAAATACATTCCCCCTACTTTTGAATTACTGTGCTGCACAATATGCTTGAGAAAACATCACACATATCTATACACACACACACACACATATATATATATATATATATATATATATATATATATATATATTTATATATAGTATGTGTGTGTGTGTGTATATATATATATATATATATATATATATATATATATATATATATATATATATACACACACACACAGTTGTAAGCGGGTGCAAAATGGACAGTTGTAAGCGGGTGCGAAGACAGACAAGACAGCATACAGGGGCGCTATGTGACACACATGGTGGGTAAATACCTTGGCTTGGGAGTGGTGTTTAGAAAGTGGAAGCCCATGAGCCCCCAAATCGAAACAGTGGGACCAAGGTCCCCACCCATGGGCAGTTACAACTGCACCTTCATGGCCCTGAAGGTGCCTGAGCTGGGGGCTGAGCAGGAGGGGCATGCAGACCCTATAATTGTGTACCGAGGGCCTCAAGGGGGTGTAGCACATCCCCCAAGTCTCTGTGGAGCTCCCTATGCACCAGACCCTGGACCTGACTTCAGGTGACAGGATCCTGTCTGTGTGTGCTCCCGGGGGGGAGTTGAACACCATCCCCTGAGGTGGTTCCACCTGAAGGTAGTGCAGGACCAGCAGATGATGAGATCCCGGGGTGGGGGGGGGGGCAGATGTGCTGTGGCCTGGTCACATGGCGGGAGTAGTGGTTAGGCTGGGAACAGGCTTCCCAAACATGCTATTGTCGTGTTTATAGAACATATGTGGGTAGTAATAGTCCACGCAATCCAGGATTACTTCTAACAGTATGCGTAGATATCCCCATTAACACAAAACACCAGATTTGAAGCAGTCACATAGCAAACAGAACACATGCATATATTGAACCATAGTGGCCTTTACAATGGCATGCAGTTGATATTGTTAGCAACAGGCCACCAGTTATAGTGTTTCAACATGAAACATGACTAGAAACATATTGCACTACTTGTTGTACAATACGATATATGTCCCAACAGTACATTTACTATAAACATACCTGTTGAGTTGTGTGTTCAGATTATTGTTGCAGATATGGTGGGGGGGGGGGGCAGATATGTCAATTAACTATTATATCCTTGCAGTATGAGATCCTCAGACCTTTTTTCATCTTTGTCTTTCTGACACCATGTCTAGAGAGCAGCTGCCAGTTTATTCCCCCCAGGAAAATTATGTGATTATCAACTACCTGCGGCAGAACCACCTTACCCTCTTTAGCCGTACAGCCCATGATCTGCAGGAAAGGACTGCCCTGTTGAATCAGCTTGTCCAGAGGGTAAACAATGTCGGCCTGCATAATTGGATGAGCAGGAACGACATTGGTGCACTGACCTCATCCACCATGCCCGTCAGTGTGCTGCTGCAGTTAGGAGAACGGCTAGCCATGGGGGGGGGGGGGTAATGCCATCCAGCCCCCCCCCCCCGACACATGTTGAGGAGCTCCTCGCCAGCCTCGGGGCACCTACCCACCAGCAAAGCCAAGACCCAGCTTTTAGCATTGTGGAGGTGGGTGCTACCCACACAGTGGACGAGGAGTGTGCAGGTAAGGCCACAGGACACATCAGTAGACCACTGTTGCTTATCCATCTGCATCTGTAAAGTATAATCATGCATATGTGAGATAAAATATGTATAGTATGTTGCTGCAGTGTAGTAATGAACAGATGTGCTTAATCTGTAGTATTGTGGGTTTGTACTGTTGATGTACTGAAATGCTGCTCCCACCCTGTACCAATGCCACAGGTGTGGCTACTGATATCACATATCTCACACAACTATGTATGTCTCTCTGGTATACAACTGGGGCAGCAGCCTGTAGCTGGTGAGTATGGTGTTTTGTTCAGGTTTGCCAATACACCGGCCATCGAACAACTATAGAACCTCTGAATATGAACCACAAAATACTAGAACAGGCAGTCCGAGAACAGTCACCACCAACGGGCAGAAGTATAGATGGAACAGCTCACAATAAGGCACCAATCCTCCAAAAATAAATTTATTAACGCCACAAAATGAATACACGTTTTCGTCATAAGCAAGACTTCATCAGACAAAGTTCATACATAAAGGATCACGTATATATACACTTCCATCATGAAAACTAATTAAATAATTAGTGCAATAATTGCCCCCATTTAAAGTCACAACGTTCCTAAACATAAAACACTGAAATACATATGAAATATATAGAATTTAAAATGTACAACAATTCATATATGCACATCTTGCTGTAGTAGACAAAATAATAAATAACACACTTTTTAACCTTTTAAAATTGTAATGCAAATAAAATGTCTTTTTTTAAAAAACATCTTAATATCCTGAATGCAACAAATAAATGGAACTGCATACACACACCTTGAGCAAAGAAGTGTATGTAATGAATATATTCAAATTGTACCATATAAATATAAAATAAAATTCCTTAAATTCTCCCTGCCTTAAGTTTCAAATAGGGAACTATTGAAATAAAATCATTAAGGCCTGGAAATCTATTGGAATCTAAAAAAATCTGCCAATGTGTTTCTCTATGGGCCAATGTAGCTTCCCAGTGTCCACCCCTAACATCTCTAGGGACTGAATCCAAAACAAAGAACAGAAAAACCGCTCCTACACAAGTAGTAGTGTGTCTATAAAGTGCATTTTTAATGTTACATTTCTGTATGTCGTAATAATGTTCATACACACGTTTTCTAAGCGGTCTTTCTGTCTTGCCAACATAAAATGCCTGGCAAGGCTGACACACTGCCACATAGATAACTCCAAAGGAATAACAATTATAAAATCTAACAGAAGAAATTCTTCTGTTTCTGCCTTCCAAATACACATGATCATCATGGATAATATATTTACATTGGGGACACCGCCCACACTTGTAAGTCCCCTTTCTTGGTCCACCCTGATGAAAATGGTGAGTTTCCTGTTCCAGGACACGTTTGATGTTAAAACCCCTTCTATAAATGGTTTTAAATGTTTTGTCCTTGAAGCCACTCATGTCGGTCAAGTCTAAAAAAGACCTAAGTTCCTTATTAATAATGTTAGTAACATGTCCCACATTAGCACTGTATTCAGTGATGAAAATAAGTTGACTACTATTAAAAGCTGGAACAAGACCCCCTTGGTTAATCTGGGCTTCTGAATGCCCTTTACCCAAAATAGGGCTAAATCTAGTGGCTCTAGCTTGCATTATTTCACCCTTAACAGAATCAATCAAGGAAATAGGGTAACCCCTTTCAAGGAACATCATAGTAAGTTTGTCACACTCAGTACTGAACTGTGAATCCTGAGAGGTCATACGTGACACCCTGACAAATTGTCCCTTTAAAATTCCCCTTTTTTGGAATCTAGGATGAGAACTATGAAAGTGCAGATAACTGTTTGAAAACGTAGGTTTCTGATAAACACTTGAAATGAACCCCTGTGACTCCTTTGTAAGTGTGATATCCAAATAATTAACAAAGTTATCTGATACCTGATGGGTAAACTTTAAAAAAGTAGTTGTAGAATTAATGTAAGATGTAAATGCATCAATGACTTCAACAGGACCTACCCAAAAAATACAAATATCGTCCAGAAATCTTGTATAGTGAATCCAGTTTTTTGCAAATCCACTATTAAGGACGAATTTTTTCTCCCAAACTGACATAATTATGTCAGCATAAGTTTGAGCACAATTGGCCCCCATAGACACCCCAGTAATCTGTTGAAAGTATTCCCCACCGTAAAATATAAAGTTATTTTTCAAAACTAACTCCAACAACTCAAGAACCATACAGACATCATTTTGGGTTACCCCTGGACAATCCCAGAGGGCCTCTTACATCCATTTTAGACCTGTTTCCGTAGGTATAACGGAAAACAGGTCAACCACATAAATGGTTAAAAACACTAAGTTAGGTCTGTACAAATCATGGGTAACACTACGTAGAAATTCCCAGGAATCCTTCAACAAATATGTTTGCCTCCCCCACATTTGTTTCAGTTTCCAATCTAAAAATTTTGAAATAGTGTGAGTTTTAGAACCCTGTGCTGCCACTATAGGTCGAAGAGGTGGATCCTGAATACATTTGTGGACTTTAGGCACTCCAAAAATAGTGGGTACCTTAGGAAAGGGGGTCTCCAAAAAAGAATAAATATCAAATTCAATAACTTCCTGGTCCAACAAATCTTTACTTGCCAAGTCAATTTTTTTTATATGAGAGATGAATCTCATTAATGGACGTTAATGAATATTTATTGGTGTCATATAAGATATCAGACATCTTGCTTTCATATAACATCTGACTCATAAAGACAGTCCCCCCACCCTTGTCTGGTTCCATTACCCTTAAAGAACAATTCAGGGCAGGCAATACAAATAAGATTGCTCATAAAGGGACTAAGAAATGTGGAAATTGTAGACAATGTGGACGTATTAATGAAGAATTGCATATTAAGCTTCAAGATATGAATCATACATATGTCAGGTGCAGGACAGGCAATTGCAACTCCAAGCAGGTGGTATATCTTGCCACCTGTATTGCCTGCCCTGCATTTTATATAGGTAAAACAGAAAGACAGTTAAAAAAGCGTATTTATGAACACTATTATAAGATACAAGTGAAAGATATGAATAATGCATTATATAGGCATCTGTGTGATAAAGGGGAACAACATATATTTAAATTTGCTATCATTGACCAAGTATCATGCCAACCATATGGTGGGAATTGGAAGATGTTATTGGCATTAAAAGAAAGTATTTGGCAAATACTTACGGATGCAACCATGCATCCTGGTATCAATGATAGCATTAGTATAAAACCTTTTTTGTTACTAGGGTAGTCAGTTTTTCATTTTCTTTGTTTTTGGTGCAGTCCCCACACATGATATAGTACATGTATACAGTATTTAATTATGTTATATACTCGATTAATTATTTATATTTATATGTTGGACATTAATTAATGGTTCTTCATTGTATATTTATTGTTTTTAAAGAGATGTTTTTAAAGTTGGGTATATCACACATATAGATTTTAAGGTTGGAATTGTAACGTATTCATTAATTTGTTTTTATAGGATGATGTTCCTTTAAATCTGTGTATTATTTGGCGCCTTTTTTGCTATTTAAACTTTTGAAAAATCAGAGTTTATCAGTTCTGAGGAAGTCTGTATGTATGCAGATGAAAGCGCTCAACTCGTGGATGGTTTTATTACTTGGAATTAAAGGTTTTTCACTTTTCAAGCTGTGCCGTGGTTTATCCAGCTTTATACCAGGTTTCCTGTCTGTTTTGTCAATACACCAGCCATGTTATGGCCATGGTATTTGCCATCAACACATTTAACACACCTACCCATAATGCATGCTGTACATGTTCACTTATTGTTGCTGTTAACTGCACTGCATGACAGTGGTCAGCATGGTGGCATATCTGAAGGGTACGTAAGAGTCCTGCAGTATAACTAACAATCTGTTATTGCAAGATGTGTGCACAGAGATAAACATAATGGTGGGACAAATGGCCTACAGTGGGAACATGACTGAAACATCACCCTTATACAGTGCTACAACAGTGTATATACCATTATTACAATGGCACCTTTTACAGATCTACACAACGGCATATCACAGTACCATATTCCACAACCCTTACAACCTGTGTAATATGGAATCCTGTGTTAGGACAGCAAATATGGGGAATACATACCTTAACAAACACTGGAAGCATATGTGTGCACACACTCCAAATAACATATTGTGGAAACAGCTTTTGAGGTACTGACAGCATTCACTCTTCATGAGTATGCACCTTCCATTAAGTACTGGTCCTCAATGTCACACCAAGAAATGGTCTGCTGTCCAAGACTTATGTCCATCACATTTGCCCACTCGCATGCAACAGAGGCAGCTGTGGCTTGCACACATCTTACAAGCCATGGAATGGATCACATACCCAACAGGTAGCACGCAGGAGTGGGACATGTAGCCTTACCTCACCATTGTGTATACCATGGTACACAGTGCAGACAGTCATGTATGTTAGGAAGTATGGGGCAACATTAATGTAGAAAATATACAGATGGCCATCCAAGACAGATTACGACACATGTTGCAAACCGGTCAGGGAGGCTGCCTAGAAACATGCCGCAGCACTGATGGAGTTGCAGGAATGTCTAGCAAGTACTGGCTGTGCAGTACCTGTGTCGACAATCACCTGGACTCTGCATAAGTGTGGCTTATGGGTTAGGGTAATCAGATGGTACAGTTGTTCCACAGGAAACATTTATTTATTTTATTTATTTTTTTATTTTACATTTGTTAACCGGGCTGGTCTATCTGGATACATATCCGTTTTCAGTAGAGGCCCGAGGAGAAAAGCTCCAATACACAATAGAAGTACATGTTTAAATTGCAAGATTCAAAGTATTGTTACAACAAGAGAATACAGCTTACATATGCAGGAATGAAAATTTACATAGATGTTATATAAGACTAAAGGACAGACAGGAAATTATACACAAAACATTAATTTCGTTAAAGATACTGAAAAATAGACTGAAATCAGAGATTTTCCTTATTACTAAAAGGAAAGAGAAATTTTAGAGATCTGCATTAGGGAAATGGGCTAGGGAAGTGGACCTAAAAGTAATGAGATATGTAGTTAGTCAGGTTCTCGACATGGGCATGTCCATTGTGTGGAGAGATATTCTTTAAGGTTAGCTTTGAAATGATTGAGCGAAGAAGTAAGTCTAAGGTTGTTTGGCAGGGAGTTCCACTGCTTGCCAATGGAATTTGCATAAAGGGCATCCCCACCTGAGTTTTTTGCTTTAATGGTTAGGATCTGGATGCTGTTTGATGATCGGAGACTGTTGAGGTTAGTATATGGGGTTAGAATTTTGCACAGTGAGGGAGTTCTATCAGGATGGTTGATTATTTTATAAGCTTCGGCGAGTTGGCTAAGTTTGAGGAGATTTGGCAGTTCCAACCAGCCAAGTCTTCGCAGATTAAGGCAATGATGGGTTCGATAAGGGGAACCTGTAATAAATCTGGCAATGTGGTTATAGGCAAGAGAGAGCATGTTAAGTTCACGTTTATTGAGAAGAGAGGATCGGGGAAGCATAGAGGAGGGAAGAGAGGAGATGGGTGCGAGCAATAGTTAATTTAGTAGTGGGAGTTAGGAAGTTTTTAATTCTGTACATAGATCCTAGTTTTTTGTTAACAGACTTTACTGTTTGGGTAATGTGTATGTCAAATTTGAGCTTATGATCAATAGTGACACCTAGCAGTTTGGTATTGGTGACAGGGGTTATGAGGGTCCCATTATTGGATTTAATATGAAAGGTTGTGTTGTTAGTGTTTGGGAGTTCTTTACCTAGAGGTGAGAAGACGTTGGGGAAGAAAAGTAATAGTTTGGTTTTAGCTGGGTTAAGTAGAAGTTTTAAGTCAGTAAACCATTTTTCAACTAGTGAAAAACAATGTTGTGTGGTCATTTGGAGATTCGAGAGGGAGACGTCGGAGCAGATTAAGGTAGAGTCGTTGGCGTATTGTATGCAGGTGGATTTAGGGATGACTGATTGAAGGTCATTTATGAAGATGGAAAACAGAAGTGGGCCCAGTATCGAGCCCTGAGGAACGCCTGTGGTATTCGGGAGCAGTCCTGATATTCTGTTTTGCCATAGGACAGCTTGTTGTCTACCAGTGAGGTAGGCATTGAACCAGTTTAGTGCTGGAGTGTCTAGACGTAGGGTTTCAAGGATGTTGAGAAGGAATTGATGATTGACCATATCAAATGCTTTTGATAGGTCCAGAAAGAGGGCAGATGATATGAGTTTGTTATTGCGATTGTTGTTGATTGAGTCAATAAAGGAAAGGAGGGCAGTAGTTGTACTATGGTGTGGACGAAAACCATGCTGGGCATTGGACAAGAGATTATTAGAGGTCAGATAGTGAAGAAGTTGTTTGTGGATGCATCTTTCCATGATTTTCGCTATGGGGGACAGGATGGCTATTGGTCTATAATTTGACATTTCCAGGGAGGTACCTCCTTTGTGAAGTGGAATGATATAGGAAGTCTTCCAGATTGAGGGAATGTTCATCTCAGTTATAGATCTGTTTATTAGGATTGATATGGGGTAGGCTATTTCATCAGATGCAATTTGTAAGAATTCGGCAGGAAGGTGGTCAGCCGCTAGGGTAGTTGGTTTGAGTTTTTTTAGGAGGGACCGTACATAGGAGGAAGAGACTGGCTTTAAATTAAAGGGGGTAGGGTTGTCACGTTGCAGTTTAGCAGCAGGTGGGGAAGTGGAGGTAAGGTGACTGGCTAAGGTTTGGATAGTCTCAGTGAAGAAGGAGTTAAAGGTGTTGGCTACTTCTTCTTGGCCTTTCTCTAAGAGTTTCTCAGGGGTTGGGGTGGAAGTTTTACCTGGGTGCAGAAGGTTGTTAAAACCTGCCCAGAATTTCTTTGGGTTGTTGTGGTGTTTTTGCTGGAGGCTGCAGAAGTATTGTTTTTTTGTCTTGGGTTATGGCAGTTTTGGTGGCATTTCTTAGTTGTTGAAATTTACAACGGTCTTGGGGTGTTTTTGTGGTTCTCCATTTTTCCCAGGCTTGGTCACGAAGTTTGATTTTGGATTTAGTATCAGTAGTGAGCCAAGGTGCTATGCGAGTTTTGGTTCTAATTTGTCTATGTGGAGCATGTGAGTCAAGTATCTTAAGGAACGTGTCATTGAAGTGGGACACACATCAGACAGGGTTCTGTACAAGTAGCATATGCATAACATTAAAAGTCCCCCAAAGGCATGTGTTGCAGTGTGTAATGGTGTACCAAGACCAAGTCTGAAACCTGCAAACAGTATCAATTAAGATACATGTGCTGCACAAGCAGCACCTCACTCCACCTTAGGCCCACCATCCCCATCTGTACCTTGCAGGTGCCAGTGTACACCTGTATGTTTGCTGTTCATTAGCAGGGATTAGGCCGGTACACATGGTGTTCTGAATTTGGGGCACTGCAAAATGACACTCATGTGTGGCCATTAGTTTATTTATTTTTATTTATTTTACATTTGTTGACTGGGCTAGTCTAACTGGATACATGTCCATTTTCAGCAGAGGCCTGGGGAGATAAGCTTCACTTGAAAAGATTAATAAAACATAAACATAAAATGGTAAACATATAAATGTATGTACAAAAGTAATAGCAGATTATTACATTTCAGTCGCTGAGTACAAAAATTGTTACAGAACATTATATAAATGTGCTAGTAGCTCTCTTCTCAAGGAAGAAAAAAAAAAACTAGGTCCGCAGTGATGATAATAACAATGCCATTTTAGATTAGTCTGGGTTTGTACAGGGGCATAACCAGTGTGTTTTGAGGTAAAGTTTCAATTTTTGTTTAAATAGTGTTAAAGATGACATAGATGTAAGTTCATTTGGAAGTTGGTTCCAGTATTTTCCAACAGCATTACAGAACAGGGAGTTACCAGAGAAATTGTTAGATATACTAGTAGATACTAGTAATTTCTTGGATGAGCGTAGGTTATTTAAGTTTTTATATGGGGTGAAAAGGTTTGATAGTATTGGCGTTTTAATTGGTTGGAAGAAAGTTTTATGGGCAATGATAAGTTGGTTATAATGGATTTGGTTTTGCAGCTCAAGCCAGCCTAGTAGATGTTCATCGTGTTACACTGCTGCAGTCATCACACTTGGGTTATCCTGCCATCAGGCGGTCCCGCAGTCGGCCAGAGTTCCAAAGTATTGGTCCGGCGTCTGTTGCTGCCGCTTCTTCCCTGACATCAGTGCGCCAGGGGTATATAATATGCATCCAACGCCATTTTCTTCAGTCTTTCTTGCCGCACGGTGCCCGAAGCAGAAGCAGTTCGCAAGTGCCGGTCGGCCGACATCTGAGATTTTCGAAGTCGAATTTCAGATCCGAAATCTTCAATAAAGCTAAGTACCCCATTAGGGAAACCTTTTTCTTGCCTCAGACCGATGTCAAAAAAAGTTAATATTGTATTTCTTGTGGGAAGCAAATACCTCATAAGGACTTCCACTCTTACTGTATTCCATGCCTAGGCCCTGATCACAACGTCACTAGCTGTCTGTTTTGTGCTAGATTCAACAAACGCACTTTAAAGAGACATTTTGATTTTGCTTTACACTACTTTGGCCAAAGGTCAATTATACCATGCCGTCGGATCAGCCGACGACCTCAATACCGAAAAAGCACAAAGACAAGGATAAAGACAGGCATCCGCGGTCCAAAACCGACGACGAAACCTCTTCTAGGCCAGTCGCCGGTTCTCAGTGAGGCACTTTCGCAGCCCCTGACACCCGCTACCTCAGAGCCACAGGCCGCTTCCGACTCCCACGTGGAGACATCTAGGTCTCTGGAAACTCAAGGTATTGGGCCTACGGAATGGGTCTGGAGCCGGCACCGGCTTCTGAGGGTGTTTTCAGACCTTCACAACTTACCATTAAAACAACAGCCAAGACAAAGGTGCCATTAAAGACAAAGAAACAAGTACAGCATTCTCCTGGACAGTCCTCCATGCCTAAGAAACAGATGCTTAAAATGGCCGAAGACCTCATTACTCTAATCAGGGGATGTTAAGTTGTCTATCTCGCCTTCATTCTTGCTGGATGGGTTCGGAGCCGTCCTCGGCACCGACTCGGCCACTCTAAAGCTCGAGAGTTGGTTCCACCGGCTCGAGGCTCCCCTTATATCCCACAATGCTAGGCGATAGTTACCTCAGATCTTGTTTGCCGCTACAGCGATCGAGGTGTTGGTTTTCTACCGGCTTCTTGGTAAGTGACTTTCAAGTAAAGTTAGTGTACTTAAACCCCTTTAGTTTTAATTCTAATACTTGTTTCCCTTAGTTTAGTGGAATTCTCTCCCTTTTCTCTCAAAATCCCGTTTTTTTTTTTCTCACGGGCCTTCAGGCCTTCTTTCCCATTCTCTTAATTTAAAACCTTGATAGTTGTTTTATTTTTTGAGTTTAAAATAAGGTAGGGTGTAATCAGGGTGTTTGACTGTGTGCGTGATTACACTTTATAAAATGTCTAAAGAATCAAAGGTCTCAGGCTTCAAGAAGTGTGACGCGTGCTGTCAGAAAGTGTCTCTGACAGACGGTCACACTTCTTGTGTCTACTGCCTGGGACCTTTGCACCTGCAGGACTCCTGTGCTGTTTGCCATGGCTTCAGTCCCAGGGTCCTGCAGGAAAGAAAAAACAAATTGATTCTAAGAGGTTTACTCAAGCCTGAGGACTCCCTTACTGTCTCTTCGGGGAAGCCCTCCAAGGCTTCTAGGTCTTCGGCTCCAGCTACTGAGCCGAGACCTAAGGCTACTAAACCTCCATCTACATCGGCTCCGGCTGGAGCCGATGAGTCTCAGTCCACAGTTTCTGTGGTTCCCTCGGCTCCGGCTGGAGCCCAGGTATTAGAGTTCCGTGTCGGCTCCGACCAGACCTTCGGAGCCGACATCTAGGAAGAGGTCTAGGTCACCATCCCTTGGCTCCGTTCATTTGGCTCCAGCATCTCCTCTGCTGTCTGAACGGAGCCATAAATCTCACTCCTCTAGGTCATCGAGGCTGTCAGATCATGACTTTCAGAGGGTAGTGAGTCGACTTCTTAAGTCCGAGGCACTAGCCCAAATACTTCAGAGCCCGACTCATCAGTCGATGCCTGCCCCTGTCCATCACTATGTTCCTCCTCCGACTCAGTTGAGCTCGGCGGGTCGTGAACCGAGACTGTGGTAGCGTCGGAGCCGATACAATTGTCTTCGGCTCCATCGTCTGCTCGATTTCTTCCTTGAAGAATCTCGGCGCCGGACTTCCATTGTCGGCCCGAGGGGTGAGTGGCATCGGACCATTGTCCGACCCGCTGTCCTCTCGGGCCGGCGCTGGTGTTCGGCTCCGACATCGCCTCGGAGCCATCACTGTCGGTGCCGAGGGAGGTTTTTAGCTGAGCGGGACCTCTGGCTCTGCCTGACAGGGTGCGTCGAGGTCATGCGGAGTGTGTTAGAACCTGGTTCTACCCACAGTCGGCTCCGTCCGCCCCCTCGGTGCCTCAGGTCAAGTCGACTCACTCCCTCATCCCGGACCGCAGAGAGCCAGCTCTTCAGGAACCCCCTGGGATCTCATCCTCTTCAGGCCTCTCCTGTTTTGGCAGATGAGCCCCCTCGGAAGAGAAAGTGTAAGAGGAAACACATAGACTCACCTGAGTCCGTCACCTCTGACACAGATTTAGAGGATTCCGAGGGTTCCCCCCGTTCCCCTTCTGAAGATGTCTCCTTTGCAGACATTCTGGAGATCCTTAAGCAGAGGGGAAATTGGCCAGCCCTCAACCCTTCGGAGGATGAATCTGTGTACCTTGAGGCGTTTGGCTCTGAGTCCTTCCACCTCCTGGGTGTCTCCCCTTTTGACCCCCTCATGCAGGTGGTAGCAAAAAAGGCATGGACGGCTCCTGATTCGGTGGACCCCACTCCCAGGAGACCCTCAAAATTCATAACAGCACCAGCAGATAAACAGTTTTTGACAAAAGGAGTTTCTGTGGATGCTATGGTGGTTGCTGCTGCCACTAAGAAGGAACTAGCTGATCCTTCAGTGCCTGTCCATCCACCTAACAAGGAATCTAGGTCCATGGACAGGTACGGGAAGCGGATGTTCTCGTCAGCGACATTTGCAATGCGTTCGCTGAACTACCTATGCCATTTTACTCGTCTTCAAAGGGACTTGATCAAAGAAGCGAGTGACATGTTGAAGGATCCTACGGCTGGGTTTTCAAGATAAGATCAACACTCGGCTGGCTACCCTGAACTCCATAGCCAACTCCTCCATGCGCCTCTTGCGGCTGATGGAGCGAGCAGGGCCGCAGGGACAGGTGTGGCCTTACATAGGCATGCCTGGATGCGGCTATGCAACTTTGCGGACCCCTTTAAAACGTCTTTCACTAATTCCCCATTCGATGGATCATCTCTCTTTGGTCCTCAAGTGAAAGAAACCTTGACTAGGTGCTAGACTGATGGCAAGACTCTTTCTGCGCCGGAGTCCGTTTTCTACTCCATCTAGGCCTTACCCCAAGGGTCAGAAAAGTGGAAAAATGTGGTTCCGCAAACAATCTCAAGGGTCTCGCCTGACGACAGAGTCGGTTCCCGCCAGAGGCAGAGGCGGGAATAACAATGGTAGACGCCGCCCTAGAGGCAGAGGGGGTCCAGAACCAGGGCAATCGAGAAGACTTCTCTGATAAGCCCTTTCAGCATCCCTGAGTGTTGCCCGACTCAAGACATGTGGCTTGGGTGTGAGACTGAATACAGCAGCCCAGATGGCCTTTTAACCCCGGACAAACAAAAGAATCTTTCCAGTTACTTCCATCAATTATCTCAGTCCGGGCTGACTGCAAGGACAGTCCTTCAAGCCTAGGGTTCATGGCATCTTGTATTCTGGTGCTTCCCAATGCCAAACTGCATATGAGGAAGCTGCAATGGTATCTCAAAAATGTATGGACACAGCACTGCTAGATTTGGACACTGTCATTCAAATAATACATTGCATTCAAAAAGAATTTTTGTGGTGGGCTCAGGAATGTCACCTAAACAAGGACTCTCTGTGACCCGGCCAGAGGCGCAGTCAGATTTTAACGACAGATGCCTCGACATTGCTTGGGGAGCTCATCTAAATGGAAAGTGGATACAAGACAAGTGGCCTGCCAGACTTCAGCATCTACATATCAACATGAAGAGATGTTAGCAGTCCAATTTGCATTAATGGCTTTCAAGGAGTTACTTCTTCCAGGGCAGGTTGATTCTAACAGACAACACAACTGTCATGTGGTACATCAACAAACAAGGGGGAACACATTCTTATCCTCTATGCAGACAAGCAATGATTTTATGGGAAACTGCGCCAGCTTGCAACTAACTCTACAGGCAAGGTTTCTGCCAGGAGCACAGAACTCCTTAGCAGATGTGTTAAGCAGACAAATCATGGATCCCCACGAAGTGGAAAACTGGATCTTCATGTATTTCAGAAATTGACAGTGTCATGGGGAACTCCAGACATAGATCTGTTCGCTTCTCCACTAAACCACCAGCTGCCAAAGTTTTGCACAAAGGTTTCATCACACAGCTTGGAAAGTGGATGCTCTTGCTTTCAGTTGGAAAAATCTTCATGTGTATGCCTTTCCACCTCTGCCTCTTCTTCCAAAGGTGCTTCTAAAGGTCAGACAAGACAAGCCAAGGATGATTTTAATAGCTCCAGATTGGCCTCGGCAACACTGGTACCCACTACTAAGGAGTCTGGTAAAGAAGCCTCCATGGCCTTTGCCTTTGATTCCACATCTGTTATCTCAGAAGGACGGTCATCTGCTCAATGTCAAGCTTCACTCTCTTCATCTAACAGCCTGGCATATTCTGTTCTGAAACACAGCAGGTCTCAACTTCCTCAACAAGTTTTAAATGTGATTATGGAAGCCAGAAGACCTAGTACAAGGAAGGTGTAATGCAGAAAAATGGAAGAGATTTTTATTTTGGAGTGCAGCACAGAATTTAGAGATTTCTGAGCCTAATTTGAGTGTGGCTCTTCAATATCTTACTGAGTTATTGGACAAAGGTTTGTCCTTCTTCCATTAAAATTCATGCTGCAGCAATTTCAGCTCACTATGATTGTGACCCACCATTGTTTTCGCATCCTTTGTTCAAGCAGTTTCTTAGAGGGGCAAAGAATATAAGACCCCCACGTAGAGCTCCTACTCCTGCTTGGGATCTCAATTTTGTGTTGGAAAAACTTACTCTACAACCTTTTGAGCTCATGCTACTGCTGAATTGAAATACTTGTCATGGAAGACTGCTTTTTTGTTGGCTATTACTTCTGCAAGAAGGGTTTCTGAGTTGCAGGCCCTTATGGCAGTATGGCTTCAGTCCCAGGGTCCTGCAGGAAAGAAAAAACAAATTGATTCTAAGAGGTTTACTCAAGCCTGAGGACTCCCTTACTGTCTCTTCGGGGAAGCCCTCCAAGGCTTCTAGGTCTTCGGCTCCAGCTACTGAGCCGAGACCTAAGGCTACTAAACCTCCATCTACATCGGCTCCGGCTGGAGCCGATGAGTCTCAGTCCACAGTTTCTGTGGTTCCTCGGCCCGCTGGAGCCGAGGTATTAGAGTTCCCGTGTCGGCTCACCAGACCTTCGGAGCCGACATCTAGGAAGAGGTCTAGGTCACCATCCCTTGGCTCCGTTCATTTGGCTCCAGCATCTCCTCTGCTGTCTGAACGGAGCCATAAATCTCACTCCTCTAGGTCATCGAGGCTGTCAGATCATGACTTTCAGAGGGTAGTGAGTCGACTTCTTAAGTCCGAGGCACTAGCCCAAATACTTCAGAGCCCGACTCATCAGTCGATGCCTGCCCCTGTCCATCACTATGTTCCTCCTCCGACTCAGTTGAGCTCGGAGCCGGTCGCTGAACCGAGACTGTGGTAGCCGGAGCCGATACAATTGTCTTCGCTCCATCGCCTGCTCCGATTTCTTCCTTGGAAGAATCTCGGCGCCGGACTTCCATTGTCGGCTCGAGGGTGAGTGGCATCGACCATTGTCCGACCCCGCTGTCCTCTCGGGCTTCGCGCTGGTAAGTTCGGCTCCGACATCGCCTCGAGCCATCACTGTCGGTGCCGAGGGAGGTTTTTAGCTTTTCGAGCGGGACCTCTGGCTCTGCCTGACAGGGGTGCGTCGAGGTCATGCGGAGTGTGTTAGAACCTGGTTCTACCCCACAGTCGGCTCCGCCCCCCTTCGTGCCTCAGGTCAAGTCGACTCACTCCCTCATCCCGGACCGCAGAGAGCCAGCTCTTCAGGAACCCCCTGGGATCTCATCCTCTTCCGAGGCCTCTCCTGTTTTGGCAGATGAGCCCCTCGAAGAGAAAGTGTAAGAGGAAACACATAGACTCACCTGAGTCCGTCACCTCTGACACAGATTTAGAGGATTCGAGGGTTCCCCTGCTCCTTCTGAAGATGTCTCCTTTGCAGACATTCTGGAGATCCTTAAGCAGAGCGGAAATTGTCCACCCCTCAACCCTTCGGAGGATGAATCTGTGTACCTTGAGGCGCTTGGCTCTCGTCCTTCCACCTCCTGGGTGTCTCCCCCCTTTGACCTCCTCATGCAGGTGGTAGCAAAAGGCATGGACGGCTCCTGATTCGTGGACCCCACTCCCAGGAGACCCTCAAATTCATAACAGCACCAGCAGATAAACAGTTTTTGACAAAAGGAGTTTCTGTGGATGCTATGGTGGTTGCTGCTGCCACTAAGAAGGAACTAGCTGATCCTTCAGTGCCTGTCCATCCACCTAACAAGGAATCTAGGTCCATGGACAGGTACGGAAGCGGATGTACTCGCCAGCGACATTTGCAATGCGTTCGCTGAACTACCTATGCCATTTTACTCGCCTACAAAGGGACTTGATCAAAGAAGCGAGTGACATGTTGAAGGATCCTACTGCCGCGGGTTTTCAAGATAAGATCAACACTCAGCTGGCTACCCTGAACTCCATAGCCAACTCCTCCATGCGCCTCTCTTATGCGGCTGATGGAGCGAGCAGGGCCGCAGGGACAGGTGTGGCCTTAGGCATGCCTGGATGCGGCTATGCAACTTTATGGACCCCTTTAAAACGTCTTTCACTAATTCCCATTCGATGGATCATCTCTCTTTGGTCCTCAAGTGAAAGAAACCTTGACTAGGTGCGAGACTGATGGCAAGACTCTTTCTGCCGCCGGAGTCCGCTTTTTCTACTCCATCTAGGCCTTACCCCAAGGGTCAGAAAAGTGGAAAATGTGGTTCCGCAAACAATCTCAAGGGTCTTCGCCTGACGACAGAGTCGGTTCCGCCAGAGGCAGAGGCGGGAATAACAATGGTAGACGTCGCCCTAGAGGCAGAGGGGGTCCGCAGAACCAGGGCAATCGAGAAGACTTCTCTGATAAGCCCTTTCAGCATCCCTGAGGTGTTGCCCGGCTGCCCATCTTCCGGGGCAGTCCGGGGAAGATTGTCACTGTACCCAGAAGCCTGGCTATCCCTGACTCAAGACAAATGGGTACAGTCCATCATTTCCTAAGGCTATTCTATTCCCTTTCTTCGCATTCCAAACCAATCAAAAAAATCCGTTCCAGATGTTCCACCCGCTCAAAGGGATCTAGCGGCTTTGGAAATTTCAAAGCTGCTGGCGAAAAGAGCAATTCAGCCAGTTCCAGCAGACCAGCAAGGATCCGGAATCTACTCAAGGTTCTTTTTAGTTCCAAAGAAAACAGGGACTGGAGACCAATTTTGGATCTTAGTATCTTGTACACATCAGTCAAGAAAACAAGATTTCGGATGGTCACGCTGCAGTCCATCCTTCCCCTATTGGGAAAAGGAAACTGGTTGTGCTCTATAGACCTTCAGGATGCGACTATCACATAAAATGAACAGACGCCCAGAAGATTCCTCCGCTTCAGGCTGGGAACCAGTCATTTTCAATTCAGGGCCCTGCCCTTTGGTCTCACCACTGCCCCCTGGGTGTTTACCAAATGCATGGCAGTGGTAGCTTCTCACTTGAGACGACAAGGATTCCAGGTGTTTCCATATTTGGACGACTGGCTCCTCACAGCTCCCACCAAGCATGTCCTTCTAATGGTCAGGATTACACCTTTCGTGATTTGTCAAAAGTTAGGCATTTCAATAAATTGCGAAAAGTCTGTTTTGTCGCCTTGTCGCATTATTACCTTCATAGGCGCAAATCTAGACACAGTCGACATGTTCATGTAGACTAACAGATCAGAGAATAGCAGACATACACAAACTGGTCTCATTCCTCTTCAGCAACAACAGAATCAAAGCCAGGTTAGTTCTGAAAGTGTTGGGAATTATGGCGGCTGCCATACCTCTGCTTCCATTAGCCAGATTCCACATGAGAATCCTTCAATGGATGCTCTTTACACAATGGTCATTCCAGCAACTTCCGATGTCCCACACCATTATGATTACGCAGACATGCAGAAATCATCTCCTGTGGTGGATGTCTTCCTCAGCTCTTATTGGGGAGACCCTTTGTTCCTTCCTCCGGTTGCTACTCTGACAACGGACGCCTCCCTGATCGGGTGGGGGGGGCATTATCAGGGCAGGACTGTCCAGGGCACTTGGCAACCAGACGAATGCCACTTGCACATAAATGTTCTGGAGATGAGAGCAGTGCTTTTAGCATTGCAGGCCCTTCAAGACTCTCTTCCTTTGGGAACGATTGCAATCCAGACAGACAACATGTCTGTAGTGTGGTATATCAACAAACAAGGCGGAACCAGGTCCTACCCCCTGTGTCGAGAAGCACTCAGACTGTGGCAATGGGCGATTTCTTCTCAGCGGTTTCTGATAGCAACGCACATCCCCGGGAAGTCCAATCAAATCGCGGACAAGTTGAGCAGAGCTATCCTCATGCCTCACGAGTGGTCTCTGAAAGACTCTGTTGTGAGAGAAATTTTTCTCAAGTGGGGTCAGCCTTGCTGCGACCTTTTTGCTACTCCCCAAAACAGCAAGTGCAGAGATTATTTCACACTATTCCTTTACCAGGCCAGCCCAGCAGAGACGCCTAGTCCAAGTTTGGCCCGGGACTTCTGTATGCATTTCCTCCTTCCCACTAATCTCTCAAGTGATACAGAAAGCTATCGCTCAGAAGGCCTCGTTGATCCTCATTGCTCCTTATTGGCCTCGACAGGTTTGGTTCCCCTTTCTACATCATTTCCTGTTGGAGCGACCTTGGCATCTGGATCTAGCTCCAGATCTTTTGATCCATCAGTCGGGTCAGTTTCATCGCTCCTTCCTCTCTGAACCTCACTGCTTGGTTCCTCCAGTTCCAACCTTAGCCAGGTTTCCTCAATTATCTCACTCTGTTCGAGATATTTTGATAGCTTCCCATAAATCTTCCACTCGAAAGATTTATTTGAGTAAGTGGAAACGCTTCACATATTGGGCTCAAGGAAGGACATAGATCCTTTCACTGCTTCCATCCAAATGGTCCTTGATTTTCTAGCTGAACTCTTCCATGCAGGTTCATCTCCTTCTACTCTTAAAGTTCAATTGGCAGCTATTTCTAACTTTCATGTGGGTATTTCAGAGTCTGCCATAATGTCCCACAAGCTTTGCAAAGCCTTTTTGAAAGGAGTTTTTCTACTCAGACCTCCTATAAGAAATCCTCCTCCTCCTTGGGACCTAAATTTAGTTCTTAGTTCTTTAATTCTTTCCCCTTTCGAACCTGCAGCCTCCTGTTCTTTAAAATTGCTATCATGGAAAACTCTCTTTCTGGTAGCTATTACTTCAGCTAGAAGAGTTTCGGAACTTCATGCACTCAGCTGTCGACCTCCTTATCTGTTGTTCCATAAGGACAGGGTATCCTTACGAACCAACCCGTCCTTTTTGCCTAAGGTAGCCTCGACGTCTAATCTAAATCAAAGCATTGACCTCCCTGTGTTTTTTCCAGAATATTCCAATAGATCTGAACAAAAACTTCACTGGCTAGATGTTCATCGTCAGTTAAGGTACTATTTGGATAGAACAAAACAATTCAGAAAATCTGACCAGCTGTTTGTCTCCTATGCAGAAGGCAGGAAGGGACTTTCAGTTTCAAAGGTATCATTATCTAGATGGCTAACATCTCTGATTTCCCTCGTTTATGAAATTAGACACCAAAAGCTGCCTAACAAACCTAAGGCCCATTCCACCAGAGCTTTGGCTACTTCCATAGCCTTCCAAGACAGACTGCCTATTGACACCATTTGTGCAGCGGCTACTTGGGCTACTCCTCACACTTTCATTTCTCATTATAAGTTGGATTTAGCTTCTAGGCATAGAGCTAACTTTGGTTCCACTGTTCTCAGGAGTCTGTTCCGTTAGGCCACCCGGGACAAGGTGCTAGGGACGCGGTCCCATCCAGCAAGAATGAAGGCGAGATAGACAACTTAACATATAGAAGTTATGTTCTTACCATAACGTTCCATGTTAGTTGTCTTCTTCTCGCCTTCTTCTTGCGTCCCACCCTCCTTCCCCCTGGCCTGGACAGACCTAGAGGAGTTGTGATTGTGACCTCTCTTTCTACCACCTCTTTACTTAGGCATATGCGGCTGTGCATATTTCCTGAATCAGGATGTAGGTCACCCCTCTTTCTCCCTGTTGTTAGAGGTGGACTCTGTTTATAGTTATTCTGTTACTATTATAAGCTGGGGTTAGCTTACAAACGAGATCTGAGGTAACTCTCGCCTAGCATTGTGGGATATAAGGGGAGCCTCGAGCCGGTGGAACCAACTCTCGAGCTTTAGAGTGGCCGAGTCGGAGCCGAGGACGGCTCCGAACCCATCCAGCAAGAAGAAGGCGAGAAGAAGACAACTAACATGGAACGTTATGGTAAGAACATAACTTCTATTTCCCATCCCCCTCCTGAGAAAAGGCCTAGGCAGGATACAGACTATGACTCCTCTGATCAGGTTTCCATTTCCTCTGATTCCTGTTCAGACCAGGGATACTCTTTACCCCCCTATGAGGACTCTGATGCTGAGGAATTTATCCCTTCAGCCTCTCCTCCTGTGGATTACTCTTTTGGGGAAACTTTACATACCATGAGAGAACATTTCCATTGGGAAAGTCAGGAATACTCAGAATCCAAGAAAAGGCTCCGGGATTTCCTCTTATTGCCTCAGCACAGGCCCCTGGCTATTCCTCCTGTGCTAGACATTGTGGATGATGTGTTCTCTGAATCCAGCTTATCTCCTGACTCTTTGCCCCCTGCTCCAGCCAAGCCATATAGGTATTATAGAGTCCCTGACTCTCACAAGTTTCTTTACAAAAACCCTTCTGCTTATCCAGAAACTATTTCCCAGGGTCCAAAAGGGGTTAAGGCTTCCATTGCAAAAAATCCAGTACCCTCTGACAGAGATTCCAGAGCTTTGGATAGATGGGGGAAGAAAGTATACACGTCTGCAACTTTAGCAGTAAGAGCTTTAAATTGCCAGTTTCACATGCTTAAGTACCAACAGTATTTAATGGCTCAGTTAAAACAGAAAATGCTTGCTAGCTCAGAAGCTCCTCATTGTAAAGAAATGCAGGATTTATTGCATGCAGTTGAACAGGTGGGAAAACATACTCTGCAAAGTGGTTTTGATTCTTTAGAGGCCTCTTGTAGAGCCGCAGTTACAGGTTCTGTTATTCGAAGACATGCTTGGTTAAAAGAACAGAGTTTACCTGATCATGTTAAGGCAAAGTTATTGGATGCTCCTTTACAACATGATACCTTGATTGGTGTTAAGGCAGAAGAGGTGTTAAAGAAAATGGAGGATTTCTTACAGGTACAGCCACCTCGGTTTAGCAGAAATTGGCCAACAAAAAATTGATCCTTTCCAGTGTCAGACAGGCCACAGAGAGACAGATACAGATGCCCAAGAGGCAGATCTCAAACCCAAGGCTCAAACAGATGACGACAGTAGGGCACCTCAGCCCCAAAAGGAGGTGAGGACAAGTCTCAACCTTACAGGAAAAAGTCACAATGACTTTCCTTTGTGTACGCCAAGCACGTCCCTTCTGGAAGCCCCCTTAGGGGGAAAACTAGCACTTTTTTCTCAAATCTGGCAAACAGTCACCCAAGACAAATGGGTCCTGAATATTGTGTCTCAGTGTTACAGATTCCACTTTCATACGTAACCAAAGCTAAAAGGAATGCCAGACCTGCCACAAAATCAATGGGCAGAGGCACAAAAACAAATTTCAGCACTCATGGACATGAGAGCTATACAAAAAGTACCACAACAGGAACAAGGACAAGGATTTTACTCAAGACTCTTCCTGGTCCCCAGAAAGGACAAAGCCTGGAGGCCTATACTGGACCTTTCAATTCTGAATACTTACCTGGATATTCCGAAATTCAAAATGTTGACATTACAGCAGCTTCTACCCATGCTGGGCAAGAAGGCTTGGCTTGTTACTCTGGACCTCAAAGAGGCATACCTGCATGTCCCTATCAGACAAAATTGCAGAAGATATCTCCGATTCAAAGCTGCTACAATGCACTACCAATTCTCTGCACTGCCCTTTGGCTTATCTACTGCGCCCAGGGTCTTCACAAAGTGCCTGGCACCAGTAACTGCATTTTGCAGAAAAAAGGAATTCAAATATATCCATACCTGGACGACTGCCTCATTCAAGCAGAGACAAAGGACATTCTTGTACAGCATCTGGCATTTGTGAAAAAGTTGCTAATTTCTCTAGGGTACACAGTAAATGAAAAGAAGTCAAAACTAGTGCCCTCACAACAGATTGCATTCCTGGGTGCCAGCTTAAATACAACGGCCCAGTTGGCTTACCTCACGCCAGAAAAACTTAAGTGCAACTAACTCAATATTTTCAACTACTGGCAAAAACGTCCCATCTCCCAGTAAGAAAAATTCTGCAGGCCCTGGGATTCATGGCATCCTGCATACTACTTATGCCAGACTGTATATGAGGAAATTACAATGGTACCTAAAAAGTGTTTGTACTCAACATTCTCACAGTTTAGAAGCAGTAATTCCAATAATTCCTTGCCTACAGCAGGAGTTTCGATGGTGGGAACAGGCATGTCACCTAAACAAGGGTCAGCCTTTTATCCAACCCACAGCCAGGCAAACTCTAACAGATGCTTCGGATTACGCCTGGGGAGCACACATGGCAGGAAAATGCATTCAGGGCAAGTGGACCACAGACCAGATGTATCTTCACATCAATCAAAAAGAGATGTTGGCTGTTCAAAATGCCCTAACAGCTTTCAAGGACCTTCTACATCCAGGACAACTATTACTAAGGACAGACAACACAACAGTAATGTGGTACATAAACAAACAAGGGGGCACTCATTCTTAGCCCCTATGCAGACAAGCCATGACCTTGTGGAATACATGGAACACAGCTCTAACGTACCAAGTTCACCTGCAAGCACAATTCCTGCCAGGAAAGAAAAATACTCTGGCAGACGACCTAAGCAGAAATATCATGGACCCTCACGAATGGAAATTGAATCCACAAATCTTCAGTATGATAACACAAAAATGGGGATGCCCAGACATAGATCTTTTCACCTCCCCCTGAATTGCCAACTACAAAAATTCTGCACAAGGACTTATCACAAACAAGCATGGAAAGCGGATGCTCTTCTGTTCAGCTGGAAAAACCTAAAAGTCTATGCCTTCCCACCACTGCCTCTCCTTTCAAAGGTGCTCTTAAAAGCCAGACAAGAAAAAACACAGATGATACTGATTGCTCCAGACTGGCCACGCCAGCACTGGTACCCTATCTTAAGGAACTTGGTTCAGGGCCTACCATGGATTTTGCCCCAAATACCACACCTTCTGACTCAACAAAACAATCAGATCCTGCACGGTCAGTTCAAAACTCTAAACCTGGCTGCATGGCAGATACTTTAGTCAAGCAGGCAACACCTCTCTCTCTAAAGCTGTTATGGATGTCATTTTGGAGGCCAGGAGGCCTAGCACCAGGAAAGCTTACTCAGAAAAATGGAAGAGATTCTGCGCCTGGAACCAGGCTCACAGCCTTGACCCTCTTGTTCCAAACATTCCTCAGATTTTACAATACTTAACTGAGATGCTGGACAGAGGCCTATCCTTTTCATCAATTAAGATTCACGCCTCTGCCATTTCTGCACATTACAACACGGATCCTCCTTTATTCTCTCATCCCTTGCTAAAGCAGTACCTCAGAGGGGCTAAAAACATAAGACCGCCCCGGAGAGCACCAACACCAACTTGGGACCTCAATTTCGTTTTGGAAAAACTGACCCTACCACCTTTTCAGCCAGCCAATACAGCCGATCTAAAATTTTTATCATGGAAAACAGCTCTGCTCCTGGCAGTAACTTCAGCATGAAGAGTCTCAGAGCTACAGGCATTAATGGCAGTGGAACCTTTTATAATTTTTCATCAAGACAGGGTATGCCAAAGGTGGTATCTAGTGTGGCTCTTAACCAAACCATCCATTTGTCTACTTTTTATCCAAACCCCCAAAATAAAGGGGAGAAACCTCTGCATTCTTTGGACATACACAGGCAGCTATGCTTCTACTTGGACAAAAAAAATTTCAGGAAAATTGATCAACTGTTTGTAGCATATGCTGCAGGATCACAAGGCAAGGCTATCTCAAAGCAGACTATATCCAAATGGATAGGACACTGTATTCGGTACTGCTACACACAGCATGGAAAATCAGTCCCTAATAACATTAGGCCTCATTCCACCAGGGCAACAGCCACTTCAACAGCCTTTCTCAGAGGAGTACCTTCCAAGGAAATTTTGGAGGGTGCAACTTGGAGTTCAGTGCACACCTTCACCAAGCATTACCAGCTACCTCTTTACTCTAAATCCAAAGCAGGATTTGCCACTGCAGTTCTGCAGGGCCTCTTAGCCAATCCTAACTCTTTATAGACCAGCCACCCAAACTTAGCTTTGGGATTCAACCCAAGTGTGATGACTGCAGCAGTGTAACACGATGAACATAGTACAGTTTTGTACCTACCATACATGTAGATGTTAGAGTGTTCACACTGCTGCAGTCCAGGTTACCCTCCCTCCATCCCCTCTGAACTAGCTGGACTTATCTATACCCTTCTATCTGTACAACCTTTGGGGTGTATTTGCTGGTAACTGAAGGTATTGTTTTTATTTTGTATGTATATTTTTTATTTGCAATATGTATTGCCTACCCACTTGGGGGCACCTGACATCTGGGGCAAGAAAAACTGAAGAAAATGGCGTCGGATGCATATTATATACCCCTGGCGCACTGACGTCAGGGAAGAAGCGACAGCAACCGACGCCGGACCAAGACTTTGGAACTCTGGCCGACTGCGGGACCACCTGACGGCAGGATAACCCAAGTGTGATGACTGCAGCAGTGTGAACACTCGAACGTCTACATTTATGATAGGTACAACACTGTACTTTTCAGATTATGACAGTGGTGGGTTCTGAAAGAGGAGGCTGTGGCAAATCTAGCTATGTTGTTATAAGAGTTTGACAGTTTGTTGAGGTTGTTGTTAGTCAGATTTGTATATATGGATGAAGCATAGAGGAGTGTGGTGATTAAATGGGTAAGGGCAATAGAAGTTCTGGCTTGTGGAGTAAGGAATGGCTTTATCCTATACAGGGAGCCCAGTTTCCTGTTTACGGTTTTTATTGTATTGTTAATGTGAGTTTCATAGGTAAGGTTTTTGTCTATTGTTATACCTAGAAGTTTAGTGGTTAGGTCTGGAGATATAATGGTTCCGTTATTGGATAGGACTGAGAAGTTTATTGTTCTGAACTTGCGGGTGGGTGTGAAGGGCAATAGTTTAGTCTTTTTTGGGTTCAGGAGGAGGCATCGATTTGTAAAAACCAGTTTTCTACTACAGTAAACATTCTCTGGGTTAAGGACTGTAGTTCAGATGAAGATTTAGCTGAGCAGATGATTGTAGAATCATCTGCATATTGAATACAGGTAGCTTGAGTAATTGCTAGATGAAGGTCATTTATATAGATTGAGAATAGGAGGGGACATAAAATTGAGCCCTGAGGGGCTCCTAGTGTAACGGGGAGATGTAAAGATAGGTTATTGTCCCAAAGCATCGCTTGTTGTCTGTTGTTAAGGTACGATTGGAACCATTGAATAACCAGTGAATCTAGGGAAAGAGATCTTAGTACATTTATAAGTAACTGATAGTTGACCATGTCAAAAGCTTTGGAAAGGTCAATAAAGAGTGCTGAGGAGAGGGTGTTGTTATTTTTGTTATGACTGATACTCTCAGAGAAGGATAGAAGAGCAGTGGTAGTACTATGAAATGGTCTGAAGCCATGTTGGCAATTTGCTAGTAGATTATTTTGCAGTAAGTGATCAAGTAGTTGTTTATGGATACATCTTTCGATTATTTTAGCTAAAGGAGACAGTAATGCTATTGAACGGTAGTTGTAGTATTTGTTAGAATTGCCACCTTTGTGTAGGGGGATGATGTGTGAGATTTTCCAGATAGTAGGAATATTTTCCTCTTGTAAGCTTCTATTTATCAGGATTGATATTGGGTAGGCTATAGCTTTGGCAGCTGTAGTTGTCAAGCATCTGCAAAAAGGCTGAGGATGGGGAGGGGTGTCATCCTGAAACACAACAGGTGAACTGAAGCTGACATCCAAAGCACACTAAGAATGACTGTATCTGCACAGTCAAGGTCATGAATTGTGGCAGACATAACCCTGACTCCACAGCAATAGTGAAAGCACTGTGTGACCTCCAATTATGAGTTGATCTTGCAATCTTGCAGAGTTGGGAGACATTTTTAAGGGCAGAGTGACCAAATGCTGGCAAGTGCAGATGGGCCATGCTAGTATACCCCTTCCAGGAATAGTGATTGCTGTAGCACACTTAACAGTTGATGCAACAAACCATCATGTTAAGGGTGTGCACACTTATGCGCCCACATATTGTATGCATCTCAGTCAGCTTCTGCACTACTAACACATTTGTTTGATACTGCATTTGACTGCACAGGTCATGTGTCACTTATCAGGTTTGTGAATGTTAACATATGCAGTATTGTGGCCCCATGGCATGTCAGGGAAGAGGGTGCCATGTCAATAAGGGTGTGTACACTCCTCATAGCCACAGTAAGCTTTGAAGATTGTCAGTGTAATTGTATTTTATTGCTCATACATGCACCGCTTATGAAGAGATCTGCAAATCAGACATCAGGCATTCAGTGTTGACATCTGTCCACATATCATCCCAGGTATTTGTTGGACAAACACACAGGGGCTGTGAGCAGCAGAGCAAACATAACTGACACACATATACACATTCAGCAATGGCATGTACACCTGTGAGGTATGGTACACAGTACATGCTAGGGTGCTGACCAGGTACACAGCAATACTGTGTACATGGGTGCAGTGTGTTCTAGGGGAAGGGGCATCACCTACTAACACAACTCATGCATCACAGAGATGTATAATTTTGGTAACAGGAATTGACTATAGCTGCAATGCATGCTGTTGAGTGCCATATGTCATGCATGTTGATAGATGGGTAATGAGAGGTGTGTGTGCAGTATCTTTGTGCAGCCTTACCTGTAAGTAAGTGTGTGTGTGTGTGTGTGTGTGTGTGTGTGTGTGTGTGTGTGTGTGTGTGTGTGTGTGTGTGTACAGTTAAGCAATGATGTACAGGCCTTAAAGTGGGTTTCTTGTTTTCCCCTCACAGGTGGCAAGGTGAGTCAGGGTCCCTCCTGCAGGCAAACTGATGTTAGTGTCCATACAGACTCTGACAATGATGATAGGTGGGGTGAGTCAAAGGCGGGGTTGTCAGGTGCTGAAGCTGCGCCATTGTTTGACATCCCACTGTTATCCACCCCATCCCCGCACACAGTCACATTGCCTATACATACCCCATCACCAGTGACCATAGATGAGGGACAGTTGGGTTGTGGCATGGGGCAAGACAGTGTGGTGACTATGGGCAAGTGTGTCTGGACACAGCAGCCATAGTTGGATGCCAGGTGAGGTACCACACATGCAGATGTACAGGAGTGCTCGTAGGAGGACTTCTGGTCATCATGCCCATGACAGAAGTGCCACGGCGTGTGACACCAGACACGTTTCAGGCCGTCATGGAGGCACAGGCATGTATGGAATGTTATACCAGACAGGGTCTGAGGTTCCAGGGGGCTACTCATTCTGCTGTTATTGACAACATCCATGATCTTGCAGGTGCCCACCGTTATTTTGCAGAGGTCCTGGATGGACGATTAGGTGAGATGGTGGGAATCCTCGACCGTGGAATGTCTGTGCTTGAGCATATGGTGGGAGTAGTGCGACGGCCATGTGGACGTAGGTCAGCAACAGGTGAAGGTTGACGTGGACTTGAAACAAGTCAAAGCCGCTCCTGTAGTGGCAGTAAGAGCACCAGCACTGCAGGGGGTTGGGGGCACTGTCCACACCACAACATAGCAGGCTGTGTGCACGTGGCCCTGGCCGGTCCCAAGAGGGACTCGGATCCAGTGGACATATGTCATCATCAGGGGAGAGTACCATATCTTGGCTTGTACCTGGTAGTGCCCATGGAAGCCCTGGCAGGCACAGTTCTCATGTCTGTGGCCAGAGACAGTGAACTGTACACCCTGCCAGGTACAGTCTGCAGCTGTCCAACAAACCTCTGTATAAGGCAGCCACATGGCAGAACTGTGTGCATGCATACACGCCCACATCACCAACACAGCTCCATACCTACACACACCACATCTGTACAGCCCAATTAATGAAACCCCCTAACACACACACACACACACACACACACACACACACACACACATGATGTCAAACAAATGGCACAGCCTACATCTCTGGCAATCCCACAACACACCCTGTGCATATGATGATACCTGTGCCACATCTCTGTCATCCATAACTTCGATAAAGGGACAGGCTAATATGGTTCTGGTGCACAGGGTGACTGTACTACGGTGTACCAATGTAATGCTGTGTAACATGTTTTCAGCACTAAAGTTTAATGCTTACATGTCAGGATGTGTAGCTGTCCAGCCATGATGCATTATAGCTGTTATTAACATTGAGTGATTGTGGTCTCCATAATGTATTCTATTTGTGTGTTAGGTGTCTCTGTGTCAGCAGGATGTTGGTCTGCAGTTGTTTCCTACAAGGGGTATGGCACTGTGGTGACACCTTGACTTTGCCAAATCCTGGGTACAGCTGAACGCAAGTCACAGGTCTGTATAACAGTTACTGCATGTGACACATGCCTGATAGGTCTGAGGGGTTTATACAGGTGAGTGCATGGTGGCTGATGTAGGCAGCCCTTCTACAGTGGTCAGTGGTAAGTGTACTGGGTGGTACACACCACATGTTTGTGTATAACACACACACACAGAGGCTTTGGTGTTGATGCAATGCACAGAGAATACTGTACACATGGATGTATGTACTTTTGCGGGGAGTCCATTTAGCCTATGCAATTCCACCAAGACAGAATAGGCACAACATCACATTGGGAAATAGTCTGCTAGTTTAATGTTGACAATGGTACTGGCAGGGTATATGTCCCCTTCCCCAATGTAGTGCAGTCTTCAACTTGGTAAACATAGGTGTGCTGGCATGGGTGGCACAGCCCTACCCTTTGGAGGGTGTGGGGTGGTGTAGAACCGCAGATAGTGTGATTAACAACTACTTAACCTGTTCACATAAACTGTACAGTATTACAGCCAACTAAGCAGGAGGATACACAGAGTAACCGCAATGATGGTGGCTGTGTCCACAAGATCCACACCCAGCTATATATGCCAACCCCAGTATCGCTATACAGATATACAGTGGGGAAGTAGGCATTTACACATCTACTACTAGTTTTGATGGAATGAATTTCCACAAGATACCTGTGAAATGTTAGCATTTGCCAGTTAGTTTTCGGACAGATGACCTCCTGGGACATGTATTTTCTGCACACTGAAGTATATCCCTTCATACACACGCATTCATACTTGGCTTATTGCTACTAATGTGTGTGGCCTTAATTGCACACACCACACAGCTTTTAGGATGAGGTGTGTCCCAGGTTACTTGTTAAGTGAAGAACATCACCAGGCGTTGTACATTATGGTAGTGGGGGATGTACTGGTTGTTTATGAACAATACATAGTGTGACATTCTGTCATATTCACATTAACAAACACATAACAGTCATACACACATCTGAGAGACCTGGATTTATCAATGCTTACTACCTTGCCAGTGTATCCATTCTGTTAAAGATAAGTTGCACACAGCACATACATCATTGGGCTGAATAGTGTAATCAGTTACCTGTATGGTTGATGGTGACAGTTGTCACCATACAGTGGACCTTGGGGCATGTACTGGGGGGTACCATGGTGTAAAGACAGTATTCCCAGCACCCACACCCCACATTGGATATTGTACTCACTGAAACCCATGATAATACTCTGACATACCCACAATCACACATTGACCAGGACTGCAGTATAACCACTTGTCTATCTCGAGTGCTACTACAGGGATATGCATCAATTGCACATGCCACAGGGATAGTAGGGTGATGTTTGGCATGGCTCTCCTATGGTCAGCAACATTACTATCCCTTATACTGTATGTCAAGGTGTATTGTATTAGGAGAATGTGGTCTCAGAATGCTGTATCCTCCAAATATACACACTTGCCAGGACTCAGAGGGTAACCCATGCCTATCTACCCATTTGTACAACAGTGTTGTGCTGGTACTGCAAGTTCCAGGTAGCCCATAGGGTGAAGTGTAACAATGTACATGTAATGTCCATTACAGCAGTAGCCATATCTAACTATGGCAATGGGGGTGTAGTGGGTGTGAAGGCCCTCAGGGTATTATCAACTACAGGTTTACAAACACACAGACACTGTTATTCTCAGTAATGCACACTGACACATTTGTCAGTACTAGGGTCCATAGGTGCAGGTGTTCCTATGTGTGTAACTGGATATTGTCCATGGAGAGATGAGAAGAGTAGGGGATATGGGTACAGTGGTATCATGCCACCTGCCATTTGCCAGCAGACTATCTATCAGCTGAAGCCATGTGAATGATCCTCAGGGTGAGAGTTAAATGCAACATCCAGTCATCTGGTTGCAGAGGGCCAGTGATGTGCTCCAAGTGACATATATGCAAAATGTATGACATAACATGGTCAGTGTCTGTCTTGGAGACTATACCCAAAGATGTTCTGTTGACTGTGGTAGTGTAGTTGAGGTATCTATGGCATGTGGTGCGTACGGTGCTGTGGCATTCATAACACAGCTGGGTAGACATGTCAGTGTCAGTCAAGCATAGATTGCCTGTAAGCAGCCAAGATGGATGCCTGACATCTGTACAGAGGACAGACAGACATCAGCTAGCCAACTGGTTATGAATTAGGATGAATGTGTTGACAGATAGATGTCTGACACTGATAGGTATGCCATTACTACATGACAGCAGCTTTCAAATACATGTCCTATACACACAGTAGTCTACAGTTAATATCCACATGTAAGAGCAAAATCCAGTAGCAAATACTTAATGACACACAGCTCACACACCAAGAACACAATAGACAGGACTCAGAGTCCATCTTTGTATGCAGGAGTGTTTGGTTCCAGTACTACAGTCTACTTTTATTTGGGAAAGCACTGTCAACAGTAGTAACGTAATGATACACTACATTGCTGTGTGCCTGCATATAACCTGGGATACTACCCATCTGTGAAACACATTCAAAAGAAAAGAATGTTGTACAAGCCATATATACTCAGGTGTCCCAGACAGTAGACTCACACCCTTTGCTATTGTAATGACCGCACATAATTAAATACACTTATTAAAGATGTCATTACCCTGCTATTTTATCAGACTGGAATGTGATCACTGGTTACCAGGGCTGAGCCATGCTTAGCAAGTTTCAGCATTACTGCAAAATAAATGCTAAACAGATTTGCGCAATGGTGAGCAAAGCTGAAACGGTTTAAGCGCCTATACGTTTAACAGTATGTTAGCAGTGCTTACCGTTGTGCAGACCCACTTAAAGCTGCTCAAAACTGCCTTAACCACTCCGTATCCAACAGTCCTTGTTCTTCCTAGCAACAAAATATACAGCCCTTGCAGGTCTTGAGCCCAGGACCCTATACACTATAGTCAGAGCAGTTAACCACTAAGCTATCACAGCTATGAAGACATTTGTTTTTTCCAATATATTCGTTAGTACACATACTGAGTAGTAGTGAATAACTGCTTTGACTTCTACAATTGTGTAGTACTTGATGTTAAGTTGTCAATCTCGCCTTCATTCTTGCTTGATGGGTTCGGAGCCGATCCTCGGCTCCGACTCGGCACTCACTAAGCTCGAGAGTCACTTTTACCAGCTCGAGGCAGCCCCATATCCCATGATGCAAGGCGGTAAGTACCCAGATCTCGTTTGCCGCTTCGCTGATGAGGTCCTCCTTTTACCAGCTCCTGGTAAGTGATTTATACACTACTGCTTTTGCCCCTTTTTCAGTTTTAAGTTAATTTTAAACTTAAATTTAATAGTTTTAGACTAGTTTTAGTCCTTTTCTGACTAAAATTCCCTCTCTCCTTAAAGTTTTTAGTCAGGCCTTCTCCCATCCCACCCCCCCCCTGTTAGGGTGTGTGTGTGTGTGTTTGTGAGAGAATAGTTTTTTTCTCTTTTTTGGGATTGTAATATTTCTTGGACAGGTGTTGTGTGTGTGTGTTTTTACACCATGTCTAAGGAAAGGGTCTCAGGCTTTAAGAAGTGTGACTCGTGCTGTCAGAAGATGTCTCTGACAGACGGTCACACTTCTTGCTTATACTGCCTGGGACCTCTCCACCTGCAAAACTCCTGTGCGATTTGTCATTCTTTTAGCCAGAGAGTCCTGCAGGAAAGGAGAAATAAGCTTATTTTGAGGGGCCTACTTAAGCCGGAGGGCTCTCTGGCTAAGTCGGCTCCATCTAAGACTTCTAAGTCTTCCAAGGCCCAGGCTTCTGTGTCCAAGCCTGCGGCCTCGGCTCGACTCTTTCAGAGTCGAGATCGCTCCGCTGGAGCCGATTCTGGCTTGCATAAAACCTTCGCACCAATGGCTATCGGTGCCGATTCTGGTTCGCCACGGTGTCGGCCCGATCGGTTCCGATCACCATGTGGCTCAGGCTTCGGTGTCGGCGCCGACCGGCTCCGACACCGTTACTTTTATGTCTGTATCGGCTCCGGCCGGAGCCGATGCATCGAAACTTTCTGTCGGTGCCGAAAAGTTATCGGCTCCGACAGCTTCCATGGTTTCATCGGCTCCGATGGTTCCTTCGAGGAAGAGGTCTAGGTCCCCTTCCTTGGAACCGATACTCGGCTCCGGCATCTCCTCTCCTCTCGGAATGGAGCCATCGGAGCCGATCATCCAGGTCATCCAGGCTTTCTGACCATGATTTAGAGAGAGTGGTCAGTAGATTATTAAAATCACAGGCACTGGCCCAGATGCTACATAGTCCGTCTCAACAGACGACTATTAGTCCACACCCCATTGCAGTTCCTCCTTCGACTCTACCCCAGAGTTTGGAGTTGGAGTCTTCGGGAATGGCTTCTGCTACGGCTGAGGGACAGATACCCCCTTCTGCTCCTTCAGCCTCTACTCTTATCTCCTCTTCGAGACCTTCCTTAGAGGGATTCAGTGGTCGGGCTTCCCTGGTCTCCTCCGAGGGGGTGAGTGGCATCGGACCCTTGTCCGACCCCACTCTTCCCATTGGAGCCTCGGCCTTGGTGAGCTCGGCTCCGACATCTGCCTCGGAGCCTTCCCTATCGGTGGACCCTGGAGTTCCTGGTTCTTCGGAACGGGTTCTCTCGGACCTCCCTGGGAGGGGAGCCTTCGAGGTGATGAAGAGTGTGCTGGCCACTGGACTCAGCCAGCAGTCTGTTCCCTTAGCTCCTCCCTCTATGGTGCCTGTCGATATCTCTGCCACTTCTCTTGCTCCCAGACCCAGAGATCCTCCGCCTCAGGTTTCCCCACTGGGAAGAACCCCCTCTTCCGAGGATTCTCCTGATCAGTCAGGGATCCTCCGCGCAAGAGGACCTGTAAGAGGAAACACGTAGACTCCCCTGAGTCTATCATTTCAGATACCGACTTAGATGAGTCGGAGGGATCCCCAAGATCCCCCTCTGAGGATGTCTCTTTTTCAGACATCCTAGAACTTCTTAAACAGAGGGGAAACTGGCCCTCCAGTAATCCCTCTGAGGATGAGTCGGTATACCTGGAGGCATTTGGATCTCGGCCCTCCACCACCTGGGTGTCTCCGCCTTCGACCCCTTATGCAGGTGATTGCTCGAAGGCTTGGGCTGCTCCTGACTCTGTAGAGCCAGTCCCTAGGAGGCCTTCAAAATTTATTACTGCCCTTCGACAAGCAATTCCTCACGAAAGGTGTCCATGCTGATGCCATGGTGGTGGCGGCTGCCACTAAAAAGGAACTTGCAGATCCTTCCGTTCCTGTCCATCCTCCTAATAAGGACTCCAGGACTATGGATAGGTATGGTAAGCGGATGTTCTCTTCAGCGACCTTTGCTATGCGTTCGCTGAACTACCTATGTCACTTCACCAGACTCCAGAGGGATATCCTTAAGGAGCTAGGTGAAGTAGTACAGGATCCGACAGCTGCAGGGGCTCAAGAAAAAATTGCTTCGCAGCTAGGAACCCTTAATTCTATTGCTGACTCCTCCATGCGACTGATATCATATGCAGCAGATGGAGCGAGTAGGGCCGCAGGTACAGGTGCGGCTCTGTAATTTTGCAGATCCCTTTAAGGCGTCCTTCACTAACTCTCCCTTTGATGGTTCAGCTTTGTTTGGCCCTCAAGTGAAGGAAATGTTGACCAGGTGTGAGCAGGACGGCAAGACTCTTTCTGCCGTAGGGGTCCGTTTTTCCACCCCTTCTAGACCTTACCCCAAAGGACAGAAGGGTGGCAAAATGTGGTTCCGCAAATCCCAAGGAGTCACGCCGGATTCACGTGGTCAGTTTACCCCTAGAGGCAGAGGGGGTAACAATAACAGACGCCGCTCTAGAGGCAGGGGGGGTCCGCAGAACCAGGGAAGCAGAGAGCCTCTCTCTGACAAGCCCTTTCAGCATCCCTGAGATGTTGCCCGACTGTCCATCCTTGGAGGCAGTCGGGGGAAGACTATCGCTGTACCCAGAAGCCTGGTGTTCCCTCACTCAAGACAGATGGGTACAGTCGATCATATCCGAGGGTTACAAAATTCCTTTCGAGGAAAGTCCTTTCTCTCACTCAAATTCCCTTCCAGATGTACCACCCGGTCTAAGGGAAATTGCAGAGTTAGAAGTCTTAAAACTTCTGCAAAAAAGAGCCATTCAGCCAGTTACAACAGATCATTCAGAGCCGGAATCTACTCAAGGTTCTTTTTGGTCCCCAAGAAGACGGGAGACTGGAGACCAATATTGGATCTCAGCAGACTCAACAAGTCTGTGAGAAAGACAAGATTCCGAATGGTCACTCTTCAGTCAATTCTGCCCTTCTTACAGAAGGACAACTGGATGTGCTCAGTAGATCTTCAGGATGCGTACTATCACATAAAAATTCAGACGCTCCAGGAGATTTCTCCGCTTTCGGCTGGGGTCCAGTCATTTCCAGTTCAGAGCCCTGCCCTTTGGTCTCACTACAGTCCCCAGAGTGTTCACCAAATGTATGGCAGTGGTCACGGCTCACCTGAGACGTCAAGGATTCCAGGTGTTTCCGTATCTCGACGACTGGCTCCTTTCAGCCACCACCAGGCATCAGCTTCTTCAAGCCAGGGATTACACAATGAATCTTTGTTCTCAATTGGGCATCTCGATCAACTCCGAAAAATCATCCTTATTGCCCTGCTAGTCTATTACTTTCATAGGCGCAAACTTAAACACTGTTCGGATGTCAGCTACCCTTACAGATCAAAGAATCTCAGACATTCAAAGTCACGTCAGGATCATTCTAGCCAGCAAGAAGGTACAGGCCAGAATGGTTCTAAAGGTGTTAGGCCTCATGGCTGCGGCCATTACCCTTCTTCCCCTGGCTCGCTTCTATATGCGCCTTCTTCAATGGATGTTGTTCACTCAGTGGTCTTACCAACAACTTCCAATGCGTCACCAAATACTGGTGACACAGATTTGCCAGAATCATCTTGCTTGGTGGATCACTTCTCCCCAGATTCACCAAGGCAGGCAATTTGTACCCCCATCCCCGGTAGCCACTGTCACTACGGATGCCTCCCTGATCGGGTGGGGGCATTATCAGGGCAGGATGGTTCATGGGACGTGGCAACCTTCGAATACCACCTGCACATAAATGTCCTAGAGATGAGAGCAGTGCTTTTAACGTTGCAAGCCCTCAACGACTTTCTTCCCTTAGGGACAATTGCAGTCCACACAGACAACATGTCTGTAGTTTGGTATATCAACAAACAGGGCGGAACCAAGTCCTACCCCTTGTGTCGAGAAGCGCTCAGACTTTGGCAATGGGCGATCTCCTCTCATCGGTTTCTTTAGCAACGCACATCCCTGGGAAAACCAACATTTTAGCGGACAGATTGAGCAGAGCTATTCTCATGCCTCACGAGTGGTCTCTCAAACAATCTATAGTGGAAGAGATTTTTCTGGAATGGGGTCGCCCATGTTGCGATCTTTTTGCTACTCCCCAAAACAGCAAATGCCCAGACTTCTTCTCTCTCTTCCCACTGCCAGGCCATCCCCCCAGAGACGCTCTGACCCAGGATTGGCCCCAGGGACTTCTTTATGCCTTTCCTCCATTTCCTCTGATCCCTCAAGTTATCCAGAAAGCAACCGCTTTGAGAGCCAAATTGATTCTCATTGCTCCTTATTGGCCTCAACAAATTTGGTTTCCGTTCCTCCATCGTCACCTTTTGGTGCAGCCGTGGCATCTGGACCCAGTGCCAGATCTTCTGATTCACCAATCCGGACAGCTGCACCGGTCTATCCCTTCTCTCAACCTCACAGCATGGTTGCTCCACTTCCTTCCTTAGCCAGGCTTCCTATGATCTCTAACCCTGTTAGAGACATCATAGTAGCTTCCTTAAAATCCTCTACCAGGAGGATTTATACGAGCAAATGGAAACGTTTTCTTATTGGGCTAAAGCCAAGAATATTGATCCCTTCACTGCTCCAGTTCAAGCAGTTTTGGATTTCTTAGCGGAGATTTTTCACGCGGGCTCCTCTTCTTCCACAGTCAAAGTTCAGTTGGCTGCTATCTCGAACTTTCATGTCGGGTTCGCAGATCACAACATTATGTCCCACAGGCTTTGTAGAGCCTTCTTGAAAGGAATTTTCCTCCTGAAGCCTCCAGTCAGGAGTCCTCCTCCTCAATGGGACCTAAATTTAGTGCTGACATCCTTGATTCTTCCCCCCTTCGAGCCAGCTGTTTCTTGTTCCCTGAAATTTCTTTCATGGAAAACTTTATTCCTGGTTGCTATTACATCGGCTAGGAGGGTGTCTGAACTTCATGCTCTATCTGTTCGACCCCCCCCTATTTGGTCTTCCACAAAGACAGAGCATCATTGAGAACTAATCCAACCTTTTTGCCTAAGGTCGCCTCAAAGACTAATTTGAATCAGGCCATTGATCTCCCTGTATTTTTTCCAAACTATTCAAACAGATCGAACAAAATTACATTATCTTGATGTCCACCGCCAACTCAGATATTATTTGGACAGAACAAAACAATTCAGGAAATCCGATCAACTCTTTGTTTCCTATGCTGATAACAAGAAAGGCCTTCCTGTCTCAAAAGTGACCTTGTCTAGATGGCTTTCTTCTGTCATCTCTGAAATTTATCGGCTCAGGGGAAAACAGCTGTGCTCGAAACCTAAAGCACATTCAACCAGAAGCTTAGCTACTTCTACAGCCTTTCTAGCTAGACTTCCTTTAGACACTATTTGTGCAGCAGCCACTTGGGCCACTCCTCATACATTTGTTTCCCATTACAAATTGGATTTGGCCTCCAGGGACAGAGCCAGTTTTGGCTCTACCGTTCTCAAGAGTCTGTTCCATTGAGCCACCCAGGATAGAGGTGCTAGGGACGCGGTCCCATCAAGCAAGAATGAAGGCGAGATTGACAACTTAACATTGAGAAGTTATGTACCTACCATAACGTTCCATGTTAGTTGTCTTCTCTTGCCTTCTTTCTTGCGACCCTCCCTCCTTCCCCCAGGCCTGGACAGACCTTTCTCTACAAGGAATTATACTTCTGAAGACCATACAGAGCTGGTCCTTCTACCATCCTGCAGGTTTTTTCTCTCCTTCTTTCTTCCTTTGGGAAGTTATTATGCTAGGTGCTATTGCCCTTTTGTCATCAAACGAGATCTGGGTACTTACCGCCTTGCATCATGGGATATGGGGCTGCCTCGAGCTGGTAAAAGTGACTCTCGAGCTTAGCAAGTGCCCTCCGAACCCATCAAGCAAGAAAGAAGGCGAGAGAAGACAACTAACATGGAACGTTATGGTAGGTACATAACTTCTCATTAGTGGACATGTTGTTGAATCAGTATGTTATATCGATATAAACACATAGGTTCATAGGTAAGTACTAGGCTATTGGCCCAAGGGCCTAAGTAAGCCTAGCCAACAAGGTTCCCTGGCTTACACTACCCAAGAAAGTTTGTTTCCTGTGCCCCTGTCAAGCAGAGCCACAGAAGTGATCCCTGGAGTGTATTTCCTACTTCCCATCCACTCATCAATATTTTTCTTGAAGAGTGCTAATGAAGAACTTTGCTTGACATAGATGGGTGGCTTGTTCCAGAGTATGGGAAGTCTCTGGGACAGGAATCTATCCCTCCAGCATGTCCTGTTTATTGTGGCGACAAAGTTTAGGCCCCTAAAGCTTGTAGCTCAGAGGGATTGGGATTTTTTTAGGTGTAGCATGTCCAACAGCTCTGGGTTTGACATGCCTTTATATGTTAGGCAGAGATCACCTCGGAGTAGGCAATTTGCTACGGAGTAAAGCTGGAGTTTTTTGAGACGGTCAGTGTAGGGCATCTGTTTGATGCCAGTAATCCTCTTTGTAAAGTACTTCTGTGGCCTTTTCAGCTGCTGCAGATGTCTTGTGAGGTACATTCCAAAAGGGGTGTTGTACTCTGTAATGAGTCTGAGTGCCAAGTAAAGGGGAACAATTACCTCTTTTTTCCTGGATGAGAACCCTTTTGTGATGATGTGTGCCACATAGAACGATTTCCTGGCTACAGTGGCGATGTGATTATCAAAGGAGAGATTACTGTCCACCTGGGTCCCAAGGTCTCTTATCACACATTCGGCGTTAAGTAGACTGCTGTTTATGTGGTAGTTCATGGGTACAGAGTTTTTACCAAATAGGATGACAATGCACTTTTTGGCATTGAGCTTGAGGCCATGCCTCTGACACCAGGCATCTGTCTTAGTGAGGCCCTTCTGTAGGATGTCCACATCATTTGGGGACTCGACTATGGCTCCTAGTTTGCAGTCATCTGCAAACTTCATTAGCCAGAGGCCTTCTGTGTAGCCTGTATTTCAGAGAAGTAGATACCAAACAGTAGAGGTCCCAGGACTGAACCCTGTCGTACTCCACTTGTCACTGGTTTGAAGTCAGATTTGGAGTCTGCAACTTTTACAGTGTGGGTTCTGTCAGTGAGCCACTTGACAACCCATCTTGTGACGTAGGGGTTTATACCTAGTTTAGCTATAATTCCAGAATCGAGGATGGTGTCGAAAGCCTTGGCGAGGTCAAGATAGGCTGTGTAAACCACCTTACCCTCGTCTACGGCTTTGGTGACTGCCTCAAAAAAGTCGATCAGGTTCAGAAGGCATGATCTGCCTTTCATATACCCGAACTGGGTGAGGGTCTAGAGTTTGAAGGTTACCAATGTGTTTGTTTATGAGTTCCATGGTGATACATTCCATGGCCTTGCAGACCAGGCTCGTCAGGCTGATAGGGCAATAGTTCCCAAGATCACTGGTGGCTCCCACTTTGTGGAGTGGGATAACTGTTGCTGTGTGCCATTCAGTGGGCACAAAGCCTGAGGTGAGACTATGACTGAACATGGTGTTTAGGTGGGGAGCCAGTTTATTCTGAAGTTCGTGTAAAACGCAGCCTGTGATGTTGTCCACTCCCATGGATGCTGTGTTTTTGGTTTTAGAGAGTGCAGCTTTTACCTGCGTAGATGCGATTACAGGGATTCTGCATTCTTCCTGTATAGATATGGGCCCTTTAGTGGGTGAGAGAGGGGTAAAGTTAGCACTGAACCTGTTTGCCGGGATGTTGGCAATATCAGTTGGTTCTGTAATTTTCGTGCCGTTGTGCTGTAACACAGAGCAGATCTGAGTGTTGCCATTGAGATTCTTGACATAGCTATAGAATACTTTGTGGTTGCCGTTAGAATCAGTGGCGATTTTATTTTCGTAGCTAGCTTTGCAGGACCTTATAATGGATCTCAGCATCTTACTGAGGCTGACCAGGGAGCTAATCCATTCATGGGATTTTACTCTCTTTTGCAACAGTTTCTTCTTTCTGTTGTAGAGTTTGTTTATGGCAGGGGACCACCAGAGTGGCTTCCTTTTTTGGAGGATAGCATCTTGGTTCTGTTTGGTATAGCACGATCCATGCACTCGTGTAAGTGATTATAGAGTGCATTTGTGTAGGATTCAGCAGTCGTAACTGTAGTGTCCATCTGCATGGGTGTCATGAAGTTTGACACTTAAGAAGCATGAAGTTGACTTTGGAGAATTTTTTTACTGTAGTTTCCTTAATGGTGGGTGGGGGCGGGATGCAGATATCTAGGGTGATTAGCTTATGGTTGGATCTGACCAATGAGGAGTTGACTTCAGGGTCACTCATATCAGATAAATATGGTGGGATACGTCTGGGAAGGTAAATACAACACTCATGTTTACACATCATAAGGATATGGATATTTATAGATACATATGTAGAAAAATGTGTGTGTGTGTGTGTGTGTGTGTGTGTGTGTGTGTGTGTGTGTGTGTGTGTGTGTGTGTGTGTGTATGTGTGTGTGTATGTGTATATATATATATATATATATATATATATATATATATATATATATAGATAGATATTCATCTGTATATTGCATTTTATATATATGATCATATATAGATCTGTCCCTGTGTGTGTGTGTGTGTGTGTGTGTGTGTGTGTGTGTGTGTGTGTGTGTATCTATATATATATATATATATATATATATATATATATATATATATATATATATATATATATATATATATATATATATGTATATATGTGTGTGTGTGGGTGTACCTGAGAAGTCCGACAAGCCAAAACGACAACGAGATAACCGACACCAGAAGACTGACACCAGAAGACTGACAAAGCAAATACCCGACAAATGGAAATTCCGACACCTGAAACACTGACATGTGAAACGTGTGCTTGCATTTTGAGCATGACTATGTAAGTGTGCAGTAGTGACTGACTTTGGGGTTAGGGTGCAGGTAAGGTAAGTGTGCGATAGTGACGGACTTTAGGGTTAGGGTGCGGGTAAGTTAAGTGTACGATAGTGACGGACTTTAGGGTTAGGGTGCTAGTAAGGTAAGTGTATGACAGTGACGGACTTTATGGTTAGGGTTTGGTTTAAGGTTAGTGCATAGATAGTTGTGTATGTAAGGTTTAGTGTAGGTTTATGAGGTTTTTGGTGTGCTTGTGTTGTGTGTGTGTTTTTCGGAACAGGGAATTGTTTTTTGTTTTGTTAACTGTCGGGATTGTGCTTTGTCGGGCATGTCCACCTTCATTGTTTTTTTTTTTTTTTTTTTTTTTTGCACTTTCGTTCTTGTGGTGTCGGTGATCTCGTTGTCGGCCTTTTGAGCTTTCGGTCTTGTCATCTAGACCCATGTATATATAGGTGCCAGAAAGTTTGCTCTTCAAATTTTCCCTTAGCACTAGCTGGTTTCTCAGTAGTAGCACTAAAATCTGAACCTCTGTGACTAGCACTTGGTCTAGAACCTGCTAGAAAGCACTAAAAAGCTTTAAATGATACAAGCACTCAACTCTCCTTGTTAATAAGGAGAAATTAATCGTAGGCACTAAACAGCCTGTAATTGCAAAGTACCTTGCAAAGGTAAGGGAAAACAGCTCTTGTACTTTACAAAAAAGTACCTAAACAGGCATGTCCAAGAGTCAGCTTCTGGTGATTTCTCCTGTCCACATGGTGAATCTGGGCATACTGCGGCAACGCAGCAACTGCCTCATGTACACAGACAACCCTCTCCTCCTACCACCCAACACTACAACCTGTGAGAGATGCACTTACATAGCCAAACTGGAAGCAAAGCTCTCAACAGCCAAGATTGTGCTAGACAGTCAAGAGGAGAAGTTTAACACCTGCACTACACCTCAATCTACACATAGCCCTTCAAAACCCACACCATCAACACCCACCCACACCATCAACACCCACACATAGCAGCACTAAAGCCATATATGCGGAGGCCCTTAACATTAACCTGCCCAAGCAACAAGGACCTCCAAAGCTGAAACGCAAACAAACACCAGTCACAACCAAAGTGACACATAGCTCACAACACCAGTGTGCCACCCAACAACAGCCCCCAAGGCAAGACAACGTACCCAAGAGGTTAGTAATAGGTGACTCTATAGTCGGGCACACTGAAGTCTCACTCACCAGGCTGAACAAGGAGAAAATTACAGTCAGCTGCCTGTCGGGTACCAGGATCTGCCACATAACGCATGCACTCAAGTCACTCCACAACAAGTATAAAGAAAAAAAAATATCGCTGATGCACAGAGCTGGATCCAAAACTTTAATGCAGCACAATGAAACAATAAACCAAGTTAACCTAGGTTTCGTCTTGTTGTAGATAGGACTTCTTCAGAAATAATTTTGAATTACAACACACCCCTTTTATATTACTTGCATCCCCACCCATTTATAATTGGATCCCTACTTGTTTAAAAAACAATGCACATTATTATTCGCAACAAAATTTTTTACTAAACCACATTGCAATATTATATTTAGTATTAAAACATCATGAATAAAAATGTTTATAAAAATTGTAAAGACATATATATGTATATATATATATATATATCCACTTATGCATATATATTATATATGTTCCTATACCAACATTTTTATTTTTATTTTTATTTTACATTTGTTGACGGGGATAGTCCGACTGGATGCATGTCCATTTTCAGCGGAGGCCCAGGGAGAAAAGCTCCAAGGGTAAGCAGATACAGCATTACATAATACCAGCATTACATATTACAAACGGACTATTTACAGAGATTACATAAGTAAGCAAGTTAAACAAGTTCCACAGGTTAGAGTTAATCCTGAGCGCAAGTCAGGATTACATTAAATTACACAGTAAACTGGTTAACAGATTTTTTACACATTCTAGAGAGAGTTAGCCAGGCTTGATACATTGACATAGCCAGTTAAGTGACAAATGTTGTTTGAGTCTAGTTTTAAATTGACCTAAGGTGGAAAGTAAGGTAATATCAGCTGGAAGAGAGTTCCAGGATCTACTTACAGAGTTTGCAAAGAGAGAGTCACCGGCTGTGTTATTAATTTTGCTAGTCTGAATTAGTAGTTTGTTAGAGGATTGAAGCGGTCTAGGATTGTTATAGGGGGTGATAATATTTTTAAGTCCAGGAGTATTGTCCAGATTATAGAGGATTTTATAGGCCATAATCAGTTGGTTATACTGGATTAGGCTGGATAGTTCAAGCCACCCAAGCTGATTTAGATTGATGCAATGATGTGTCCTAAAAGGCAGCCCAGAGGCAAATCTGGCAATGTGGTTGTAGCAAATTGAGAGTTTGTTAAGGACAGTCTTGTTTAAATTCGAGAGTAGAGGGGATGCATAAGGTGAGAGCGAGCTATGGCAATTTTAGCTGGAGGGGTTAGGAAGGCTTTTATTCTGTAAAGTGACCCTAGTTTTTTATTGATATTTATTTATTGATGGTTTTGATAGTTTGGTTAACATGTAGGTCGAATTTTAGATTATTGTCTATGATGACACCTAATAGTTTTGTAGAGGGGACAGGGGAGATTATTGTGCCATCATTTGAATTTATGGTAAAGGTGGAAGCGGTAGACCTACGTGTTGGTGAAAATAACAGCATTTTAGTTTTTTTGGGGATTTAGGATCAGACGATGTTCAGAAAGCCAGTTTTCTATTGTATTAAAGGTGGTCTGGGTAGCTGACCATAACTCTACTGGAGATGTGGCTGAGCAAATCAGAGTAGAGGCATCAGCATATTGGATACAGCTGACTTTTGGAATGACAGTATAAAGGTCGTTAATGACGATGGAGAACAGCATGGGCCCTAGTATAGAGCCTTGTGATACTCCAAGGGTGTTAGGTAGAAGGTTAGAGAGTTTGTTCTGCCAGAGGACAGCCTGCTGTCGACCATTCAGGTAGGATTGAAACCATTGAAGGGCTCTAGTATCTAGACAGCATGTTTGCAGGGTGTGGATTAAAAGTTGGTGATCAACCATATCGAATGCCTTGGAAAGATCCAAGAATGTATAATTATTGTTGCGATTATGGTTTATGGTGTTGGTAATGGCTAGGAGGGCTGAAGTAGTGCTGTGATGAGGACGGAAGCCATGCTGAATGTCTGCCATAAGGTGATTCTGGATTAGGTGGTGCATGAGCTCTATGAATTCATTTTTCCATAATCTTTGCAAGTGGAGAGAGTATAGCTATTGGCCTATAATTGGAGAATTCAGTAGAGCTGCCTCCTTTGTGAAGTGGGATTACATAGGATATTTTCCAGATGGTGGGAATTTTAGCTTCTACTACGGTTCGTTTGATAAGTATTGAGACAGGGTAAGCAATAGCATCAGCTGTTTTTTGTAGGTACTTGCTAGGGAATTGATCAGCAGAAAGTGTAGTGGGTTTTAATTTTTTGATCAAGGTACGGAAGAGTGAAGTGGCGACTGGTTGGAAGCTGAATGTGAGTAGGTTTCTAGGGGTGCTACTTTCAGGACTAGGGGAGCTAGGAGGAAGTTGGCTAGCTAGGGCTTGAATTGTCTCAGTAAATAATCGGTTAAAACTGTCAGAAACATCTTCAGGGGTTTTATCAATAGTAGCAGCAGGGATTGGGGTTGAAGTTTGTCCAGGATGTAGTAGATTATTTAAACCTGCCCAAAACTTCTGAGGGTTATTTTGATTTACTGTCTGTAAATTACAGTAGTATTGTTTTTTGTCTTGTAAAATTGATTTTTTGGTTTCGTTCCTGGATTGCCTGTATTTAATGTGATCTTGAGGGTCTTTAGAAGAACGCCATAAAGCCCATGCTTTGTTTCTAAGGGTAATTTTAAGTTTAGACTCTTAAGAAAGCCATGGAGCAGTTTTTGCCTTGGTTCTCTTTGAACGAGCAGGTGCATGCAAATCAAGGATCTCAAGGAATTTGTTGTTAAAGCATGCTACTGCTTCCTCTAAGGGGAGGTGTTTTAGAATAGACCAATTACATGAGTTTAGTTCTTGTTGGAATTTGGCAGGGTCAAAGTTTTTATTGTTTCTAACCTTTCTGAGTAAGGGGTGTTGGGAATTAATGGTTTTATGCTTAATTACATATGTGAGAAGGTGATCACTTAGGTCATCAAGGAGGGTACCAGAGGTGTACATTTGGGGGTGACTATTTATGAGTACCCAGTCAAGTATGCTTTCTTTTTGGTTGGGTTTACCTGTCCTGGTAGGGGTGGATTTAATTTGTGTAAATGCATGCAGGTTAATATGTGTGGTTAGGGATTCTGAGAAACAGGTGCCCCAGTCTATGCTAAAGTCTCCAAGTAGTAGGGTTTCTTGGGGGTAGTGACATGATAACCAGTGCAGGATATCTTCAAGTGTAAATATATTGTTACCTGGGGGAATGTACATACAGATGGTATTAATGCATTTATTTTTATTATGTTGCAATTTGGTGGCAGATATACTTATGTACTCATTTATACCGGGAAAGACTGTGGCATCCAGACGTAATTGCCACTGCAATTCGGATATATCCAGATGGACATCTAACACCCTACCCTGTCCATCTTTAACAATTTGTTGAATAACACAAAATTTAAATTCATGCCCTGTGCTGGTTAAGTATAAACATGACTCTGTCATTGTCCATGTTGGAGTGAATGACTGGAGACGTACCTCCCTGGATTACATGAAAAGAGACATGGAAGAGCTCTCAGATCATGTGGCTCAGGCAGGTATGGCCCTAGCCCTGAGTAGCATCCTGCCTTCGCCCAGAATGATACCACAGTATAAGGACAAAATAATTGACTTCAACAAATGGCTAAGCTTCTGGTGTCATTCAAAGGGGATCCAGTATCTGTCTGCCTGGGACGACATGATTGACAAACCACAATGCTTTGCCAGAGATGGTCTGCACCTGTCACCCCTGGGATTCAGATTACTGGCTAAAGCTCTTGCCACCCCTATAGTACCTTTTTAGCCAAGGTTCAAAGTACAAAACCACCATTGTAACAGATACAAGCGTGCAAAATCTGAAGGTAATGCTACTTAGTGCTAGAAGTCTAAACCTCAAAATGCACTCTCTTGAGGCACTCCTAAAAATGGAGAACATTGATATCTGTGTAGTAACTGAGACCTGGTTCAAGGCTCCAGAGAGCACCCCCTGCAATACCAGGCTACAACTCTTACCACACTTTTCGGCCACCAAACCAAGACCGAAACACTAAAGGTGGAGGAGTGTCCATATTCACACCTCCAGGCTAGTTGCCCAACACAATGCATCTGAAATTCTTCAGGTGCAACTAACACTAGGTAAGACTGCAATCCAAATTGTAGCTTGCTACAGATCCCCCACCATGCCCCAAGATTCTCACTACACCTTTCTAAACATACTGGAAAATATTAAGATACAACCAAACACCTTAATACTACGTGATTTCAACTACCCTGCCATTAACTGGGAAAACTACTCGGGTACCAGCACCTTTTCCCAACGGGTCTTGGAATTCATAAATTCTAATGCCCTGGATCAACTAAACCATTGTCTCAGCAGGGGCTCCAGTATTCTAGACCTGGTCATTACCAACATGGGAGATAGATGCTCCACACCAGTCATCACTCCTCTCATTGGTCAGGTCTGACCATAAGCAAATCACCCTTGACAGCCACATCTCACCCCCACCCCCCAGTAAGGAAACCTCTGTAAACAACTTCTCCAAAGCCAACTTCATGCTACTCAAGTCAGAAGTGACAAACTTCAGGGCATCCATGCAGACGGGAGCTGAAAGTTCGACTGCTGAATCCTACACCAAGGCACTTTACAAGCACATCCACTTGTGCATGAATTGTGCCATCCCAAATAGAACCAAGACGCTCTCCTCCAAAAAAAGGAAGCCAATCTGGTGGTCCCCTGCCATAAACAAACAGTACAACAGAAGGAAGAAACTGTTGCAGAAAAGAGGAAAATCCCAGGATGCAAAAAACTTCCTTACCAGCCTCAGTAAGAAGCCGAGATCCCTCATAAAATCCTCCAAAGCTAGTTACAAAAAAAAAATTGCCAAAGATTCCAAAGACAACCACAAGGCATTCTATAGTTATGTCAAGAATCTAAATGGCAATGCTCAGATCTACTCTGAGCTACAACAGAATGGCATTAAATATACTGATCCCAACGATATTGCCAATATCCTGGCAAATTGATTTAGTGCCAACTTCACCCCCCTCACCCCCTAAAGGGCCCATCTCAATACCAAAAGATTGCCAAATTCCAGTAATCACGGCCATACAGGTAGAAACCGCACTCTCCAAAGCTAAGAATGCAATATTCATGGGACCATATGACATCCCGGGCTGTGTATTGCATGAACTACAAAATGAACTGGCACCTCACCTAAATGTCATGTTTAATCATAGCTTCACCTCAGGCTTTGTGCCCACTGAGTGGCGCACAGCTACAGTTAACCCATTCCACATGGGGGGATCCACCTTGGATCCCGGGAACTACTATCCCATCAGTCTAACGAGCCTGATCTGCAAGGGCATGGAACACATTATCATGGAACTTATAAACTGTAAAGACATTGGCAACCTTCAAACACTGGACCCCACCCAGTTTGGGTTCGTGAAGGGCCGATCTTGTCTCCTGAACCTGATTGACTTCTTCGAATCAGTCTCCAGAGCTGTGGACAAGGCTAAGGCGGTCCACACAGCCTATCTGGACCTCGGCAAGGCCTTCAACACGATCCTCCACTCTGGAATTATAGACAAACTTACTAAGCTGGGCATAAATCCCTACGTCACTCGATGGGTTGCCAACTGGCTTACTGACAGAATCCAGACTGTAAATGTAACCTACTCCAAATCCAGCTCCAGACAAGTGACAAGTGGAGTACCTCAGGGTTCACTCCTGGGACCGCTCTTGTCTGGCATCTACTTCTCTAAAGTACAGGCCAACACTAAGGGACTCTGGCTAACAAAGTTTGCAGATGACTGCAAACTGGGAGCCATTATTGAATCCCCAAATGATGTGGATATTCTACTAAAGGGCCTTACAGAAATAGATGCTTGGTGCCAAAAGCCATGGGCTCAAGCTTAATGCCAAGAAATGTATAGTTATCCCCTTTGGGAAAAACCATGTACCCATGAATTACCACATAGGTGGCAGTACACTAAACACTGAAAATGTGATGAGAGACTTCGGGACACAGGTGGACAGTGGTCTCACCTTCGATAACCACATCACCACAACAGTCAGGAAATCCTTCTATGTGGCACACCTCATCACTAAGGACTTTCATCCAGAAAAAAGGTCATTGTCCCACTGTACTCATCCCTTATTAGACATATTGAGTGCAACACCCCGTTTGGTATGTACCTCACAAGACATCTGCAACAGCTGGAAAGGCCGCAGAAATACTTCACCAAAAGAATCACAGGCCTAAAGCAGATGCCCTATGCTGACCATCTAAAAAAACTCCAGCTATACTCTGTGACATATCGTCTACTTAAAGGCGATCTCTTCTTAACATACAAGGCCATGTCAAACCCTGAGCTGTTGGACATGCTCCACTTAAAGAAGTCCCAATCCCTCAGAGCCACACGCTCCAGGGATCTAAACTTTGTCATCATAATGAACAAAAGATGCTGGCGGGATAGGTTCCTGACCCAGAGACTCCCCATACTCTGGAATAGACTTCCCATACTTGTCAAGCAGAGCGCTTCCTTTGCCCTCTTCAAAAGGAACCTTGTGGATGGGAGATAGGAAACTCACCCCAGGGATCACGTCAGTCGCTCTGCTAGACAGTGGTTCATGGAAGTAAATATTGTGGGAAGAAATCCAGGGAATTTTTATGGCTAGATCTGTATAGGCCCTAGAGCCGATAGCCTAGTACCAACCTATGAATCTGTGTATGTATATGATATATGTATGTATATATAGATATATATATATATATATATATATATATATATATATATATATATATATATATATATATATATATATATATATATATATATATATATATATATATGGTGTGTGTGTGTGTGTGTATATATATATATATATATATATATATATATGTATGTATATATATATATATATATATATATATATGTATGTATATATATATATATATATATATATATATATATATATATATATATATTATATATATATAGTTCCACTTCATATGATTGAAAGCTCATAGCATCTAAATTCAAAACAGCGAGAGCAAATAATCAAAAATATCTAAAGGACATAACATCGAATTTCAAAACATTGAAAACTACAAAACAACTATAACTAACATCCCACACACTGTTTACTAAGTTTATGCAAAGCAACTATAACTATCATTCCACACACTGTTTACTACGTTTATGCAGGGGGGCAAGCCCCCTGCACACCTCCTGTAAATTAAATATACCAAATCCGAGGTCGCACTACATATGAGGAAACTCCAGTGGTACTTAAAAAGACTCTGGTGTCAACATTCTCAGGACCGGGAAACAATGATTCCTTTCATTCCTTGCCTAAGGACAGAGTTCCTTTGGTGGGCAGAGGCCTGCTACCACAACAAGGGACTCCCTCTCACTCAACCCCCTTCCTCCCAAATCCTAACAGACACATCAGACTGTGCATTGGGGGTTCACATGGCATGACAATGCATTCAAGGCAAATGGAGCCCAAAGCAAATGCACCTGCATATCAATCAAAAAGAAATGTTAGCTGCACAGAATGCTCTGACAGCCTTCAAAGGCCTTATTCTTCCAGGACAACTTTTGGTAAAGACAGACAGCACCACAGTTATGTGGTACATAAACAAGCACTGGGGAACCCATTTCTACCCACTCTGCAGATTAGCCATGGTTCTGTGGAACACAGCCTTGAGCAGCCAAGTGCACCTGCAAGCTCAATTACTGCCAGGCAAACTAAACTCACTGGCAGACGACTTAAGCTGAAATCTCATGGACCCACATGAGTGAGGGACAGGTGGGGGGGCACCCCCAGAACTATCAGTTGAGCAAATATTGCACCAGAACTCCCCACACCAAGCTTTACCAGTTACCTATCTTTTCTAAATCCAGAGCTGGATTTGCCACAGCAGTCTTACAGGACCTGATTGCCAGCCCTAATACTTACCTCCACCCATTCTCAGCTTTGGGAATCAAACCAAATGTGATGTTCATCGTGTTACACTGCTGCAGTCATCACTCTTGGGTTATCCTGCCATCAGGCAGTCCAGCAGTCGGCCCGAGTTCCAAAGTCTTGGTCCGGCATCGGTTTCTGTCGCTTCTTCCCTGACGTCAGAGCGCCAGGGGTATATAAGAAGCATCCGACGCCATTTTCTTCAGTCTTTCTTGCCGCGCGGTGCACAAAGCAGAAGCAGTTCGCAAGTGCCGGTCGTCCGACTCCTGAGAATTTCAAATCGATTTTCAGACCTAAGTCTTCATAAAGCTAAGTACCCCGTTGGAGAACCTTTTCTTGCCTCAGTCCGATGTCAGAAAAAGTTAACAATTGCATTTCTTGTGGGAAGCAAATACCTCATAAGGACTTTCATTCTTATTGTATTCCTTGCCTAGGCCCACACCACGACGTCACAGGTTGTCGGTTTTGTGCAAGGTTTAATAAACAAACTATTAATCGTCGGTTTGATTTCGCCCGACATTATTTTGGTAGGAAATTTAATTATACCATGCCGTCGGAGCTACCGACGACCAGAATGCGTAAAAAATACAAAGATAAGGACAGGCAGCCGAAATCCAAACCGGACTCCGAGACTTTTGCTAGGCCAGTCGCCGGTTCTCCGGTTTTCAGTGAGGCGCCTGTGCAGCCCGTGACGACTGCTGATTTAGAACCCCAGGTGACATCCGATTCACAAGCGGAGATTACTGGGCCTCCACTACCTTTACCTTTGGGCCCTTCCGACTCCATGCCTGAAGGAGATTCCGGTGCAGTTGAAACTCCTTCAGTTGCTGAAGGTGTCTTCAGACTGACTACACTCACTATTAAATCCTATGCAAAACTGAAAACTCCTTTAAAAACAAAGAAGACTGCACAGCAGTCTCCAGTACAAGGCCCCATGGCGAGGAAACAGATGCTTAAGATGGCTGAAGACTTAATTACCCTAATCAGGGGTTCCCACCCCCCTCCTGATAAAAGGCCAAGGCAGGAGGAGGACTACACTTCCTCTGACCAGGTTTCAATTTCCTCAGACTCCTCTGAGGAACAGGAATTTTCTTTTCCCCCTTATGAAGATTCTGATACTGAAGAGTCTATCCCTTCTGCATCTCCCCCAGAAGACTACTCTTTTGGGGAAACCTTACATACTATGAGGGAACATTTCCACTGGGAAGGCCAGGATTACTCTGATTCTAAGAAAAGGCTCCGAGAGTTCCTTTTACTACCCCAGCACAGACCACTTGCAATTCCACCTGTGTTAGACATTGTGGATGATGTTTATTCAGAATCTAGCCTTAACCCAGATTCACTACCTCCTGCACCAGCCAAACCAGACAGATACTACAGAGTCCCTGAATCACACAAATTCCTGTATAAAAGCCCTGTTGCTGATCCAGAAACCATTTCCCAGGGTCCCAAAGGGGTTAAAGCCTCTACTGCTAAAAATCCTGTGCCCTCTGAAAGGGATTCTAGAGCACTAGACAGATGGGGAAAGAAAGTATATACCTCAGCTACTCTAGCTATGAGGGCCTTAAATTGTCAGTTTCACATGCTGAAATATCAAAAATATCTGATGTCTCAATTAAAACAAAAAATGCTTGCACATACAGACCAGCCAGATTACAAGGAAATGCAAGATTTGTTGCATTCAGCTGAACAAGTGGGAAAACATACTTTGCAATGTGGATTTAATTCATTGGAAGCTTCTTGTAGAGCAGCAGTGACAGGGTCTGTCATACGTAGGCATGCTTGGTTAAAAGAACAAACTTTACCTGATCATGTTAAAGCAAAGTTATTGGATGCACCCTTACAGCAGGATGTTTTATTTGGTATAAAAGCAGAAGAAGTTTTAAAGAAAATGGAGGATAGATAAGGCAAAATCTATGCAGACGGTCAAGGATTTCTTACAGGTTCAACCTCCTCGTTTCAGCAGAAATTGGAAAACCAAAAACTGGTCCTTTCCAGCTTCTGCTAGGCCTCAGAGGGGCAGATACAGACGCCCAAGGGGCAGAGGCCAGCCACAAGGTTCTTACCAGCCTCAACAATGGAGTGTCACAACCCAAAAAGGAGGAGAAGACAGGTCTCAAACTACCAGAAGACAAACACAATGACTTACCCCTCAGACTACCAAGCAAAACCCTCTTGGCAGCTCCCTTGGGGGGAAAACTAGCACTTTTTGCAGACAGTTGGCACATCATCACAAAAGACAAATGGGTCCTAAATATTGTATCTCAAGGATACAGATTCCACTTTCACACTTTGCCAAGGATAAAAGGAATGCCAAACCTGGCACCAAATCAATGGGCAGAGGCTCAAAAGCAAATTTCAGCTCTCATGGACATGAGAGCCATTCAATAGGTTCCTACACAGGAGCAAGGACAAGGATTTTACCTGTTTCTAGTACCCCGGAAGGACAAAGCCTGGAGACCCATTCTGGACCTCTCAATTCTAAACACATACCTGGAAGTACCCAAATTCAAGATGCTAACACTACAGCAACTTCTGCCCATGCTGGGCAAGAAGGCTTGGCTAGTAACATTGGACCTCAAGGAGGCATACCTGCATGTCCCTGTCAGACAAAATTGCAGAAGATACCTCAGATTTATTGCAGGTTCAACCCATTACCAATTCTCTGCACTGCTATTTGGCTTATCTACTGCACCCAGGGTCTTCACAAAATGCCTGGCACCAGTAATTGCATACTGCAGACAAAGAGGGATTCAAATATATCCATACCTGGACGACAGCCTTATTCAAGCAGAAAGCAAGGACATTCTATTAAAGCATCTGGCGTTTGTCAAAAACCTACTAAGTTGCATAGGGTACACAGTAAACGAAAAGAAGTCAAAACTAGTGCCCTCACAAAACATAATATTCCTGGGTGCCAGCTTAAATACAACGGCCCAGATGGCTTACCTCACGCCAGACAAGCAAAGACAACTGACGCAATACTTCAAAATGATGGCAACAAAGACCCAACTCCCTGCAAGAAAAATTCTGCAGGCCTTGGGATTCATGGCATCTTGCATACTACTAATACCATTTGCAAAACTGCATATGAAAAAATTACAATGGTATCTGAAAAGCATATGGTCTCAACACAGCCACAGCTTGGAAACAATAATTCCACTCATTCCCTGCCTTCAACAGGAGTTTCTATGGTGGGCTCAGGCATGTCACCTCAACAAGGGTCAGCCTTTCACCTTACCCACAGCCAGACAAACTATAACAACAGATGCATCGGATTATGCCTGGGGAGCACACATGGCAGGACAGTGTATTCAGGGAAATGGTCTGCAAACCAAAGGCATCTACATATCAATCAAAAAGAGATGCTAGCTGTACAAAATGCCCTAACAGCTTTCAAGGACCTCCTACATCCAGGACAACTAATAAAGACGGACAACACCACAGTGATGTGGTACATAAACAAGCAACGGGGCACACACTCCTACCCCCTATGCAGACAAGCAATGACCTTGTGGAACACAGCACTGACCTACCAAGTTCAACTACAAGCACAATTCCTGCCAGGAAAGAAAAACACACTGGCAGACGATCTAAGCAGAAACATCACAGATCCTCACGAGTGGAAACTAGATCCACAAGTATTCGCAATGATAACTCAAAAATGGGGGAGCCCAGACATAGATCTGTTTGCTTCCCCCCAAAACTACCAACTACGGAAATTCTGCACAAGGACATACCACACACTAGCTTGGAAAGTGGACGCCCTCTCATTCAGTTGGAAAACATTGACAGTGTATGCCTTTCCTCCACTGTCTCTTCTGGCAAAGGTGCTGCTTAAAGCCAGATTAGAGAGGCCAGAAATGATGCTTATTGCTCCAGACTGGCCACGCCAACACTGGTATCCAATACTAAGGAACATGGCTCAAGGCCCACCATGGATTTTGCCTACAATTCCTCACCTGCTCACTCAGCAAAACAATCAGATTCTACACAGCCAGCTCAAGACTAAATCTGGCTGCATGGCAAATTGCCTAAATAACCAGACAACACTTCTCTCTAAAGCTGTAATGGACGTCATTCTGGAGGCCCAGCACCAGGAAAGTCTATTCAGACAAATAGAAAAGATTCTGTGCCTGGAACCAGGCTAAAGGCCAAAATCCACTTGTCCCAAATATTCCTCAGATTCTTTAATATTTAACTGAGATGTTGCACAAAGGACTTTCCTTCTCATCTATTAAGATCCACGACTCAGCTATTTCAGCTCAGTACAACACGGATCCTCCTATATTTTCACATCCATTACTAAGACAGTTCCTCAGAGGGGCTAAGAACATAAGACCACCCCAGAGAGCACCAACACCAGCTTGGGATCTCAACTTTGTTCTGGAAAAGCTTACACTACCGCCCTTTGAACCAGCTTTCACTGCTGATCTACAGTTCCTATCATGGAAAACTGCCCTGCTACTAGCAATAACTTCAGCACGAAGAGTCTCAGAACTACAGGCCCTAATGGCAGTGGAGACTTTCATCATTTTTCATCAAGACAGAGTCTCTTTACAAACTAACCCTTCCTTTATGACAAAGGTGGTATCCAGTGTGGCCCTAAACAAAACCATTCATTTGCCCACCTTTTATCCAAACCGCCAGAACAAAGGGGAAAGGCTCCTACACTCTTTGGACATTCACAGGCAGTTACGTTACTACTTGGATAAAACTAAGGCTTTCAGAAAATCTGACCAGCTCTTTGTATCCTATGCTGCAGGATCTCAAGGAAAAGCTATCTCAAAACAGACCATTTCAAAATGGATAGGACATGGTATCCGTTTCTGCTACACACACCATGGGAAATCTGTGCCTGGTAACATCAGGCCCCATTCCACCAGGGCTACAGCAACATCAACAGACAGCCTTCCTCAGAGGGGTACCAATCAAAGATATTTTGGAGGCTGCAACTTGGAGTTCAGTGCACACCTTCACCAAGCACTATCACTTACCTCTATATTCTAAAACCAGAGCTGGCTTTGCCACTGCAGTTCTGCAGGGCTTACTAGCCTCTCCAAACCCTGTTTAGTTCCACTACCCATCCTTAGCTTTGGGATTCAACCCAAGAGTGATGACTGCAGCAGTGTAACACGATGAACATAGTACAGTTGTGTACCTACCATAAATGTAGATGTTCGAATGTTCACACTGCTGCAGTCCAGGTTACCCACCCTCCACCTCCTCTGAACTAGGTGGACTTATTATTCCTTTCTATCCTATACAACCTCTGTGGTGTACTTGCTTGTGACTGAAGGTATTGTTTTATTTTTATATGTATATTTTTATATAGCAATATGTATTGCCTACCTATTGGGGGCACCTGACATCTGGGGCAAGAAAAACTGAAGAAAATGGCGTCAGATGCATCTTATATACCCCTGGCGCACTGACGTCAGGGAAGAAGCGACAGCAACCAACGCTGGACCAAGACTTTGGAACTCGGGCCGACTGCGGGACCGCCTGACGGCAGGATAACCCAAGAGTGATGACTGCAGCAGTGTGAACACTCTAACATCTACATTTATGGTAGGTACAAAACTGTACTTTGTGTACACTTCCCATAAATGTAGATGTTAGAGTGTATTCACTGTTGCAGTCCTGGTTACCCTCCCTCCAGCCTCCTGACTTCTCTTACTTCTGCCCATCTTTTTTGTTTGGCATATCTTATATCATTGGTATTTGTTTTTTTGCTGGGGGTGTTACATACCATGTAATTGCTTCCTATTTTGGGGGCACCTGACATCTGGGGCAAGAAAAACTGATGTAATGGCATTGGCTGCATGTTTTATACCCCTGACGACCTGACATCATGGAAGAAGCGACAACATCCGATGCAGAAATCCCAAGACTCTGGTATTCAGGCTGGCTGAGGGTTACCTGCAGACAGATAACCCAAATGTGATGACTGCAACAGTGAATACACTCGAACATCTACATTTATGGTAAGTGTACACAACTGTACTTTATCCATACTAAGACACATAGTACGGCCAGTGCTTCAGCTAGGTGCTGTCTGGTTTTAACTTGTGCTCCCAGAATGAGAAACACTTGCATGCTTTCAGAAAAGATTATCTCCTAACCATTGAAAGAAAGCCATTAAAAGAAAGAAGTATACTGTTTTTATTGCTCTTTATCAGGTTGTCTCCATGGAGACATGAGAACCAGATACAGAGTTGCTTCTACAAGTATTTATTTATTTGCTAGAGGAAAGCTTTATTATATTCAATGTTCTTTTTTATTTATTTGCTTTCTCTTAAAACGTGTTACTAAAGCCAAGAGCCTTAATACTGTCATCCTCTATGCAAGAATGAGAAAAAGCACATTTTTCTTCTATCATATACTCTGTTGAACAGACTTTTTCTTTCTTTTTTTTTTTTACATTACACTGCCTACATTTCTTAAAACTGAAGAAGGAGAAAGCGTAAAGAAGGAAAAGAAAAACAGGCGTATACCTTTTTACTTTAGTATCCCTATTACAGTTGAAAAAAGTGAGAAAACTTTATAGCATGCAGATATGCACTATACAAATACTGCTAAGAAGAAAAATGTTTTACTTACTGTTAACACTTTCCTTCCTCTTCCCCTTTCCTAAGTGTTCCTCCAGACATTATTGACATGAAGTAGGGCATACGCTTTAGAGTCCCCTACAAGTTTAACAAAGTCAATAAGTCCAATATTTCCAGGTTTTCTTGTTCTGTCATGTTTCACAAATATAATTAATACTTTATATGACCACATTTATTTTTTCAATTTCCGAGTTGCTGGTTTTATTCCAGTTTATCTCCATTTCCCAAATCCAGTCTAAGCAATTTCCCAGTTGCTGGCTTTATTCCTGTGTATCTCCATCGCCCAAAGTCCAGTCTCTGCATCCTTTCCAGCATACTCTGTTTTTCTAGTCAACTCTTGTGCTGCTTTCTGTCTCTCAAGCATTTTCTGTTGAAACACTGGAAAAGGTTTCACTGGCACAGTCTCTCTGTGGTCTTTATTACCAGAAGAACAAGAAGCAGAATCTCCATCTGTTTCACAGCTCACTTTTTGATGGACAAACTTTATATTTCTTCCATGTTCTGCATCAAAAAATGATTTCATCCCAACAAGGAAAGAATATTCTGAAGGGAGCTGGATGCAGCAGTTTGAATCTCATGCCTGCTTCTCCACATTCCATGATTAGTGGAATAGATTTATTTGACTTATGCTGGTTGTACAGTGAGTAATCATTTTCCACAAACACTCTACTGTTTCACACTTTTATTACTTTGTCCTGCCACATTTTTTGTCAGAATCAACTCCTTCTGCTGGTAGGATTGTATCTTTACTAATAAAGGTCTTGGCTGCTTTCTCATGGCCAAGTTTGAAGCATACACACAATGTGCTCTTTCATTTAACAACGCCTGCTGTGGAATACCAGTCCAGTTGCTTATTTGTGCTTTCGTAAAATTAATTGTCTGTTCCTTCCAGCTTCTCGGGTACAGCAGAAAATCTCAGGCTTTCCCTGTGTGCTGTGTCCTTTAATTCTATTATTCTTTTGAAAACATCTCTTCTTGAGTAGTGTTGTATTCAACCAGCCTTTTCTTCAATCCAGCCTCTGATGTTTCCAGTTTTGTCACCTCATCTGGATATCTGTTTAAAGGTTCTCCCATTTTACCCAGCATTTTGTCATTTGACACCTTAATGTTCTGCAACTGGTCCCCCGTAAAAACCCTTCCACTAGACCAAGCAGTTGAATACTTTAATACCACATTTCTTAACATCCTAGACCAACTAGTCCCACCTTGAAAAATCAGGACCAGTAGTAACCCAGCCCCCTGGCTACAGAAATCCACAAGATCTTTACTCAAAGAAAGGGCCTGGAATACCTGGCACCAAGTAAGAACACCCACAACCAGACAAATCTTCCTTGAACTCCGCAATAAGGCAAAAAAAAAAATTAAGTATGACAAACAAAATCACTACATCTCCCTACAAAGAAGAGATAGCTCCAACCCCCAAAAATTCTAGGCAGCTGTGAACAACATCCTCCAGTCCGGTAGAACATCTACACCCTGACTCAATATAGAAGGATCAAACCTAGACATAGCTTCCAATTTTAACAACTATTACCTCCTCCATACTTACATTTATTAGCAGTACAGCTCCCACTGACCTCCCACAGTCCGCCAAGGGACCAACTAACAGCACCCCTTTCTCACTAAAACCAGTTCAAACATCAACTATCCAAAAACTCCTAACCACACTTAAACCCACCACTCTCGCTGCCGACAAGCTACCAGATGAATACCTTCATATTGCAGCTAAGGCCATAGCTTACCCCATTTCATTACTGATAAATAGATCCATTGCTGAACACACCACCCCTTCCTTGTAGAAAACATCATATATCATTCCCCTTCATAAAGGCGGCCCCTCCACCGACCTCTCAAACTACTGACCCATAGCCGTCCTGCCACCCCTAAATGAGATTCTAGAAAGATGATTCCATCACCAACTCATCATCCACTTTCTCACCAGTAACTTACTGTCCAAAACTCAAACACAGTTACCGTCCATCCCATAACACCACCACTGCCCTAATCCATTTGAACAACTGTGTCAACTCACAATGAAACCAAGGTAAACTAGTCTCCGACATTTCACTAGATTTATCCAAGGCGTTTGATACGGTTTCCCATAATAAACTCCTATTCTGCCTTTCTGAGCTCAACATAGACAACCCCTCCTTGATCTGGTTCAAAAGTTACCAAGACAACCGTCTTCAGTCAGTCAAGTGGCATGACTCCCTATCCCCCTCACTCCCAGTCACACTTGGCATACCTCAGGGCTCTATTCTTGGCCCCTTCTCTTTAATATTTTTACAGATCAACTACACCTAGCAACCACAAATGCTGAAATAGTACAATATGCTGATGACACAACTCTAATCTGCTCAGCATCTAATATCCAGCTCCTTCAAAAACACTCACAGGAATCCTTCACACAGATGGAAAACTGGCTAAACAAATCTCAACTAATACTGAACTAAAAAAAAAAAAAAACTTATTCTGTTCCACCCAAACAAAAACTAATGACCTTGCTACCTTCTGTATACTCTCAGCCAGTGGCACACTAATTACCCCAGTCCCAGAGGCCAAATTACTTGGGATTACAATAGACCAACAGTTAAGATTCAACAAATGTGTATCCCTAACCATCTCCAAAGTTCAAAAAAAGCTAGGTGCCCTTTATTGCTGTACAAAATACCTTACTTCCGAATCCAGAAATGCTATAGCCAGAACCCATCTCTTATCTACATTCCTTTAAGCTTCTCCAGTACTAACAAATCTAAATAAGACCAGCCTCAGCAAACTTTCTACATGTTACAGCAGAATTAGCTAGATTCGCTACCAGCACCAAATCACGTTCCCACCACTGCCAATCCCTGCTAACTTTACACTGGTTTGAACTCCCTAACCTAGTACGATACCACCAACTTGGTCTAGCTCATCAGATACTGTACTACCCTGATAAAACCCCTGCCCTCTCTAGGCTACTTAACTTCTACAATTCCAGTGGACAACTGCGCTCCAGCAATAAAGCCCTAATAGAAAAAAATCCCATGCAAAAACACCTCTGGTGAATCCCTCTTTCCTAACACAAGTTGCCAACACCTGGGATTGCCTCACTCCTGACGTTAGACTACAAAGCAAAACTTCCACTTTCAAACAGCTCCTTAAATCTTATCTTCTCACCAACCGGCTATGCAGCTGTAATGGCCCACCTTAAACTCTCGCTTCTCTATAAGAGTGCTGCTCCACCTAGGATTCTTTGGTATTTAAGTAATGTTCTCAACATTGCTAATTACCTTACACTTCCTAGAATGCTACCGATGTGCACCATAATTGGTTACTGTAAATATTGTACATATGATGTGTCTTTTTCTTCCCCTTCTGACACTCCCAACAGTATGCCCAATAAATCAAAACACATTTGACCTCCAGTGCTTAAACAGAAATGTGAAGTTGTTAAATCTCGCTGTTTATTCTTACACGTCTGAGTCGTCCGCTTTTCTGGCTAAAGATCTCAGAATAGCTCAAGGCCAGGCCCCCCTATCCCATGATGCTCTCCGTCCGACCCAGATCTAGTTTGCCGCAGCAACTGATTGCAAGGTCTACGGAGAGCTCGGACCAGTAGAATGTATTTGTTTATATTTGACCTAATATTTGCAAGTGTTTTCTTATAAAAACTTGGATATTTAGCTTAGTATACTTTCTTATAAGGTTTTAGGCAGTTAACCTCAAATTTTAGTTAGTATACTCCACATTATTTACAAAGCGGTTTGCTCTAGGCCTTTGGCCATTTTTCTTCTTAGTTTTTTAATTCTGCTTAGAATTAAAATTACAGCGCGGTTTGCTCTAGATCTTTGGCCATTTTTTTCTTTATCTATATAGTTAGTTTGTAGTTTGCACTTAATGTTACTACCCTATCCCTTTGAAGTCAAATAGTTATAATGTGTGTGCTTGCTATATTTGCTCCATATATACTTATAGATAGTGTAAAATACTGAATTTTCCTTATCCCTGGCTGTGTAGGGACTTTATATCTGAGTTCGGTTTGTGCAGATTGCTGTTGTTTTTCGTGCTTTTGTTGTGATCGAAGTTAATCAGGGCTCTGACAACTTCTATTGTTTCCAATATGGCGGATCAGAAGGAAAAACAGAGGTCTGGCTTCAAGAGGTGTAATTGTGGACAGAAGATGTCCATTACCGATGGACAAGTTAATTGTGTTTATTGTTTGGGGCCTGTACACTTCCAAAAAGATTGCTCTATCTGCCACTCCTTCAGCAGTAGGGTCTTATTAGAACGGCGAAGGAAGTTGGTAGATAGAGGCTTGTTGAAGCCTGACTTTCAAGATTCACTGGATAAGGCTGACCAGACCTCCAAGTTCTCAAAGTGGCTGAAGTCCTTGAAAGTGTCCTCGGAGCCCAGTTTATTGGCTCCTAGTCCGTCTGTGAGGGTGCGGTCGCCGACTCCGCAGTCTTTGGAGCTGTGCACTGAACAGATGCCTCAGAGCCGGTCCCCGGTCTTGGTAATGATCTCAGAGACTCTGAAGTCGTCAACCCTTCGATCTGTGGCGTCTTCGGCTCCTTTGACCCGTTCATCGAGGACCCTTTCCGATGTCGATGTGGACCTGGTGGTGCAGGGGCTTTTAGAGAACCCGGCATTGGCAAAATTACTATCTGCTTTGTCCCAATTGGGTTCGAAGCCCGAGACTGTCCCACTGGCTGTGACTACTCATCCTCTGAGCCGAGCAGGGCCTTCGGAGCCAGAGGAGGAGGATCTGATGATCATGGAGCCTTCTGAGCCGAGGCCTCTCCCAGTGCCTTCGGCTCCTTCAACCCTGACTTCTTTGGTTCCGTTGGAAGAGTCTCGGAGCTGATACTCTCTTTTCGGCTTGGGGGGGGGGGGAGTCGAATCGATGCATCGGTTCCGACCCTTCCTCTCAGGACTTTGTCGCAGATGCGCTCAGCTCCGTCCTCCGGTTTGGAGCCTGCTGCCTCGGTGCTGGGGAGGCTGCCATCTTCTTCAGAACCGACAGCTTCCTCGGGTCGAAGCAGCGGTGCCTTCGATGCCATGAGGAGGGTTATGTCATCTAAGGCACTCACATCATCAGGTCACTCCTCTTCCTCCCCTAAAGTGCCAAGTTCTGTCTCTACACCTCACGTTCCTGTCAAGCGTCGAGACTTAGAGCCTCAGGTACCCCCATTGGTGACCTCTGCTCTACTGAGACTTCACCAGAAGCCCCCACTGATGAAGTTCCCAGAAAGAGATTATGCAAGAGGAGGCATATTGGTTCCCCTCAGGAATCTTTGACATCAGACACCGACTTAGCGGAATCAGAAGGGTCCCCACGGTCCCCCTCGGAGAATATCTCCTTTGCAGATATCCTGGAAGTCCTAAAGCAGAGGGGTGACTGGCAGTCCATTAGCCCTAGTGAGGATGAGTCAGTGCTCCTGAAGGCCTTTGGGTCTCAACCCTCCACCTCCTGGGTGACTCCGCCCTTTGGAGTCCCCATTGATGCCATGGTGGTGGCGGCGGCCACCAAGAAAGAGATATCAGAAATCTCTTCCTCTGTCCATCCTCCTAATAGGGACTCTAGGACGACGGACAAATAGGGAAATGCATCTTTAGTTCTGCAACATTTGCCATGAGATCACTTAACTATTTAACCTATTTCACCCGCCTTCAACTAGATCTCCTCAAAGAGCTTGGAGATACTCTAAAGGGCAACACAGATGATGCTGTCTCTAAGAAGGTGATGGCACAGCTTAACACCCTTAATTCTGTTGTGAACTCATCCATGCGGCTCATTTCTTATGCAGCCGATGGATCGAGCCGAGCAGCAGGTTCAGTGATAGCTCTACGGAGACAATCCTGGATGTGCTTATGCTCCTTTGCGGATGCCTTCAAGTCCTCCTTTGTCCACACCCCATTTGAAGGCTGTTCTTTGTCTGGGCCCAAAGTCAAGGAGACTCTCACTAAGTGTGAGCAGGAGGGAAAGACTCTGCCAGAGGAGTCTGTTTTTCCACCCCTACTAGACCATACACCAAAGGGCAGAAAGGTGAAAAAATGTGGTTCCGAAAGTCGCAAGGAGCTTTCCAGAACACACGTAGTGAACCCCCCACCAGGGGCAGAGGAGGGGGAAATAATGGAAGACGCTGCCCTGGCGTCAGAGGGGGTCTGTAGAACCAGGGTTACAGGGAGCATTTCCTTGGCAATCTCTACCAGTGCTCCTGAGTGGAGGCCCGACTGTCCTGCTCTGGAGGCTGTCGGGGGTCACTTGACTTTGTATCCGGATGCCTGGCTAGGAATTAAAACAGATTCTTGGGTACAAAGCATAGTTACCAGAGGATATTTCATTCTATTTCTACGAAAGCCACCTGTTGGCACAAAAATCCCAGATGTTCCACCCAGTCTCAGGGATCAAGCAGCCATAGAAATCCAGAGGCTGCAGGAAAAGAGTCATCCAGCCAGTCCCAGCAGACCAGATAGGATCCGGAACTTACTCCAGATTCTTTTTAGTTCCAAAGAAGACTGGGGACTGGAGACCAATCTTGGATCTCAACAGACTCAACACATTTGTAAAGAAGGAGAAGTTCCGGATGGTCACGCTTCAGTCTATCATTCTGTTCCTCGGACTGGCCGATTGGATGTGCTCCATAGATCTCAAGGATGCATACTACCACATCAAAATGGCCAGGCCATCCAGAGATCATCTGCGTTTCCAGCTGGGAGCCATTCACTACCAATTCAGAGCACTGTCCTTTGGACTCACAACAGCCCCCAGAGTGTTTACCAAATGCATGGCAGTAGTCACGTCTCACTTGAGACGTCTAGGATTACGAGTGTTTCCATATCTGGATGACTTGGCTCCTTACCACCACCTACAGGCATCAACTAATTCTGTCCAGGGATCACACTCTGTCTTTGCTCTCAGCTAGGCATCACTATCAATTTCGAAAAATCTGAGTTGTCGCCATCGCAGCATATATCCTTTATCGGAGCAGAACTAGACACTACCACCACCACAGTAAGATTACCCCTGGACAGAATAACTTATTTACGGACTCAGGTCTCAGACATTCTGCAGAGAAAAAAAGTATCGGCCCATCAGGTTTTAAAACTCCTAGGCACCATGGCAACTACTCTCATAGCAGTTCCCCTGGGACAAATGCACATGCGGATCCACCAATGGTACTGTTCACCTAGTGGTCATACCAACAACTTCCCATGGCATCCTTAGTCATGATTACGGACACTTGCAAGAAGGATCTTCGCTGGTGGTTGACCATCCAACAGCTTACGATGGGTCGTCCATTTGTTCTCTCCCCGCCATTGGCCACGGTGACCACAGATATTTCCCTGATAGGGTGGGGGGGCTATTTCAGGGAAGTACTGCCCAAGACACCTTGTCGGAGACAGAGTCGCAGTTGCACATCAATGTTCTGGAGCTGAGAGCAGTGCTTTTGGCGTTGCAGCACTTGCACGACTCTCTGCCTCTAGGGACGATTGCCATACAGACGGACAACATGTCGGTTGTCTGGTACATCAACAAACAAGGAGGAACCAGGTCTTACCCCCTGTGTCGAGAGGCCTTGAGAATTTGGCAGTGGGCTGTGTCCACCGGGCGCATTCTGATTGCAGTGCACATCCCTGGGAAATCCAGCAAAATAGCAGACAAACTGAACAGAGCCATTCTGTTACCTTATGAGTGGTCCCTCAAGAACGAAGTTGCAGAGAAGATTTTCCGCAGGTGGGGCCAGCCTTGCTGCGACCTGTTTGCATCCCCTATGAATGCCAAATGCAGATGCTACTTTGCTCTAAATCCCCCACCAGGGGACAACCCAAGGGATTCGCTCATACACGATTGGCCCCCGGGACTCCTGTATGCCTTCCCTCCTATTCCCCTGATTCCCATGTTCTTGCAGAAAGCCAAAGCTCTTGGCAGGGCGGTAATCTTAATAGCTCCGTTTTGGCCTAGTCAGATTTGGTTCCCCTTTCTCCGACTCTACCAACTGGAGGACCCTTGGAATGTCCTTCAAGGATGCATCTGCAGTCCTGACATATTGGTTGTCCTGCCTCAGGCAGCCCTTCGGTCGGCCGGATTCCAAAGTCTGGGTCCGGCGTCGGCTGATGTCGCCCTTTTCCCCGACGTCAGAGTGCCTGGGGTATAAAAGCGTCAGCCGACACCCTCTTCCCCAGTCTTTCTTGCCACGCGGTGCCCGAAGCAGAAGCAGTTCGCAAGTGCCGGTCGGCCAGCTCCTGTGATTTCAGCTACTGAAGTCTTCAAAACGGCTAAGTACCCCGTTGGGGACTCTTTCTTGCCTCAGCCGATGTCAGATCAAACGGTTAAAGTTAATAATTGTTTAACTTGTGGGAAACAAATACCTCATAAGGATTTCCACTCTTACTGCTTACCCTGCCTAGGCCCAGACCATGACGTCTTGGCCTGTACAGCCTGTGCTTCCTTCAATAAACGCACTCTTAGGCGTCGGGCAGAGTTTGCAGAGGAATATTTTGGGGAAAATTTCTGTAATAACATGCCGTCGGAGCTTCCGACAGATCATTTACCCAAAAAACGGAAGGATAAGGACTGACACATGCGGTCCGCGGTTTGGGCTGACCCACGCCTAGGCCTACCGCGAGTGTCTTGGTCTCTGCTGAAGCCGAATCTCTACTGCTTCCGACCGACGACACCGCACAGCCGGTAACTTCGGTACCGGAGGCCACCACTGGGTCGGTCATAGAATTTACGTCTGAAACCAGTGCTCAGGAAATATCCGACACCATTTCTGTTGATAAAACTACTCCAGCACATGGGGCAGCCAGGCCTCCTGTATCCATGTCCATTAAGGCCTTTACACGTGCTAAAGCTGCTAAACAGCCAAAATCTCTCCCTCCCAAGGCTATTCCTCAGGGATCCATTACCGGTTCACAAATTTTAAGTTTAGCTGAGGACCTTATTTCCTTAATCAGGGGCTCTCAGCCACATCCAGACAGGGGCTCTCAACCACCTCCAGGCAGAAGGCCCAGGGTTGAGCAGACAGATCCCCAGTCTTCTGATGAGGCCTCAGATGACTCTGCCCATTCAGACTACCAGGAGGAGGCCTTTCCGGCCTACGAGGATTCTGATGCAGAGGAATCTATTCCCTCGGCCTCCCCCGCTGAAGAGTTGTCCTTTGGGGAGACCCTTCACTCCATGAGAGAGCATTTCAAATGGCAAGGCCAGGAATTCTCTGAGTCCAGGAAGAGGTTAAGGACTTTTTTGCATTTACCTCAGCATAGACCTTTGGCTATTCCTCCTGTTTTAAATGTTATAGAAGATGTGTACTCTGAGTCTAGTATTTCCCCTGACTCCCTTCCTCCGGCTCCTGTCAAACCCAACAGGTACTACAGGGTCCCGGACTCACATCTATTCCTTTACAAGGGCCACTCTGCTGACCCAGAAACTATTTCCCAGGGCCCTAAAGGGGTTACAACCACCACTACTAAGAATCCACTTCCTTCTGAAAGGGAATCCAGGGCTTTAGAGAGATGGGGTAAAAAAGTGTATACTTCTTCCACACTTTCTATGAGAGCATTAAATTGTCAATTCCATATGATACAGTATCAAGAGTATCTGTTAGATGAATTGCATAAAAAACTAACCTCGCCTGAACCCCTAGATCGCAAGCTTCAGGATCTGGTGCATAACTCCCAGCAGGTTAGCAACCATTTCTTACAGTGTGGTTATGATGCATTGGAAGCTTCATGTAGGTCAGCAATGACAGGTGCAGTCATACGTAGACATGCTTGGCTGAAGGAACAAACACTGCCAGATCATGTTAAAGCAAAGCTTCTGGATGCACCACTGGAAAAACAAAAGTTATTTGGTTCCACGGCTCAAGAGTTCTTAAAGAAATTTGAGGAAAAGGCTAAATCAGTACAAACAGTCAAAGATTTTCTCCAGGTCCAACCACCAAGATTCAGCAGAAATTGGCCTTCTAAGAATTGGTTCTTTCCAGACACAGACAGATTTCAAAGAGGCAAAAACAGGCGTGCCAGAGGTAGAGGGCAAGCTCGAGGCTCCTACAGAGGACGTCAATGGCAGCCTCCTAACCAGAGAGGTAGTGCAGGACCTACAACTACTGCACAAGGACAATCTCAATGACTTGACTTTGACCCCGCCAACCAGGGCTCAATTAGAAGCACCTTTGGGCGGAAAGCTATCTTTATTCTCAGAAAATTGGCACAGTATTACAAAGGACAAATGGATACTGCAAATAATAGACAAAGGATACAGATTCCATTTTCATACATTACCAAAAAGACAAGGCATGCCAAACCTGCCACCAAATCAAAGGGCAGAGGCTTTCAAACAAATTTCCAACCTACTACAAATGAAAGCAATAGAAAAGGTTCCTTTCACAGAACAAGGCCAAGGATTTTATTCCAGACTATTCCTTGTTCCAAGAAAAGAAAAGCAATGGAGGCCTATTCTGGACTTGTCCGCACTGAATACTTATCTCATCGTGCCAAAATTCAAAATGCTGACCTTACAGCAACTCCTTCCCATGCTGGGCAAGGGGTCCTGGCTGGTAACTCTAGACCTCAAGGAGGCATACCTGCATGTCCCTATCAGACAAAGTTGCAGAAGACACCTCAGATTTCTTGCAGGTTCAGAGCATTATCAATTCTCAGCATTGCCCTTTGGCTTATCTACTGAGCCCAGAGTATTCATGAAATGCCTGGCATCAGTAATTGCACATTGCAGACTTCAGGGGATTCAAATATACCCATACCTGGACGACTGCCTTATACAAGCGGACAGCCAACAAACATTGGTAAAACACTTGAACTATGCCATCCGCCTACTACAGGCCTTGGGATACACAGTCAACATTCAGAAATCAAGACTCGTTCCATCCCAACGAATAATTTTCCTGGGTGCAAAACTGGATACAAACACCCAAATGGCTTTTCTCACAGAAGAAAAACAAGAACAATTACCGGATTATTTCAGAAATGTGACAACACAAACCCAGCTGACTGCAAGGAAAATCCTGCAGTCCCTGAGTTTCATGGCATCTTGCATTCTTCTGATTCCACAAGCAAGGCTGCATATGAGGAAACTACAATGGTACCTAAGGAGTCTATGGTATCAACACAGTAACAGCCTAGAAGCTTTGATCCCCCTCATTCCATGCCTTCAAAAGGAATTTCTGTGGTGGGCACAAGCAAGCCAGTCAAACATGGGTCTGCCTTTCAGCAAGCCACATATCAGCCAAACCATTACAACGGACACCTCAGACCATGGATGGGGAGCGCACATGGAGGGCAGATGCATTCAAGGACAATGGACACAAAAAGAATTGCGCCTGCACATCAACCAAAAGGAAATGCTGGCAGTGATACATTCAATCGAGGCCTTCGAACACTTCCTGCATCAAGGTCACCTACTAATAAAGACAGACAATACCACAGTTATGTGGTACATAAACAAGCAAGGAGGTACCCATTCCTACCCTCTTTGCAGGCTGGCAATGAATCTTTGGGAACTTTCCCTAAAACTCAATATAGAGCTGCAATCTCAGTTCATACCAGGAAAGGACAATGTACTGGCGGACAGCCTAAGCAGAAACATCATGGATCCACACGAATGGATGTTGCACCCAGACATTTTTCTTCAGATAGCACAATCATGGGGAAGGCCGGACATAGATCTTTTTGCCTCCCACCACAACCATCAACTGAAGAAATTCTGCACAAGGACATACCATCCTCAAGCATGGAAAGTGGACGCCCTCTCCTTCAGCTGGAATACTCTAACAGTATATGCATTCCCACCTCTACCATTAATGACCAAGGTCTTACTGAAGATCAGGGCAGAGCAACCAAAAGTGATTCTGATAGCTCCGGACTGGCCAAGACAACACTGGTACCCACTGTTAAAGAGCATGTCACGCACGAAACCATGGCCTCTACCACAATGGCCACTTCTTCTGACACAGCACAATTACAAAACTCTGCACTCCAGCCTAAAAACCTTGCAGCTGACAGCCTGGAAAATACCTTGACTCTTCGCCAGGATAAACTATCCAAGAGGGTAAAGGATATCATCATGGAAGCTCGGCGGCCTTCCACAAAAAAGGCATATTCAGCAAAATGGAAAAGATTTCGTACCTGGAACACCGCAAAGGGTCAAGATCCGACAGTGATGAGCATTCCACATATCCTTGAATACTTGGCTGAAATGCTCCATAATGGCCTTTCTTATTCTTCCATAAAAATTCATGCTTCAGCAATTTCAGCAGAGTACAGCACTGATCCACCTCATCCTCTGCTAAGGCAGTTTCTAAGAGGGATAAAAAACATCAACCCTCCAAGGAAACCACCAGTGCCTACATGGGACCTTAACTTCATGTTGGAAAAATTAACTCTACCTCCCTTTGAACCAGCAGCATCTTCAGAGCTACAGTTCCTGTCTTGGAAGACTGCCTTCCTTCTGGCCATAACCTCAGCAAGAAGAGTATCTGAGTTACAGGACCTCATGGCAGTACAACCATTTCTCATTTTTCATCAAGACAGAGTCTCTTTGAGAACCAATCCTTCATTCATGCCAAAGGTGGTATCCAGGGTCTCACTGAACCAAGCTATTCACCTGCCTACCTTCTTTCCAAATCCACAAAATAAAGGAGAGAAACTTCTGCATACCCTGGACATTCACAGACAGTTCTGCTACTACTTGGACAGAACTAAGACTTACAGAAAAACTGACCAACTCTTTGTAGCATATGCTGCTGGTGTACAAGGAAAAGCAATTTCCAAACAGACAATTTCAAAATGGATAGGAAATTGCATTCGATTCTGTTACTCTTTTCATGGAAAAGCTGTGCCAGCTAACATCAGGCCTCATTCCGCCAGAGCAACAGCCACCTCCACAGTCTTCTTAAGAGGGGTGGCTACAAAGGACATTTTAGAAGCTGCTACATGGAGCTCTGTGCATACATTTTCCAAGCATTACAACTTGCCTGTATATTCCAGATCCAGAGCAGGCTTTGCTACTGCAGTCCTGCAGGGCATGTTAGCTACACCATCCTTTTCTTAGGTCCTACCACCCCCAGCTTGGCTATGGTATTCTACCCATATGTCAAGACTGCAGATGCATCCTTGAAGGACATAGTACAGTTTTGTACCTACCATAAATGTAGATGTCCGATAGGTATGCATCTGCAGTCAGGTTTTCCCTCCCTCCTACCCCTCTGTGGTATTCTTTGGGTACCTATCCCTCATTTTAGCTAGCTGGGCTTATCTTTTATGGTGTATTTGTTTTTTATTGCTGTGCATGTTTGGAATTTCTTCATCTCTCCAAATTTAGCCTTCCTTAGAGGGCACCTGGCATCTGGGACAAGAAAAACTGAGGAAGATGGCGTCGGCTGACGCTTTTATAACCCAGGCGCTCTGACGTCGGGGAAAAGGGCGACATCAGCCGACGCCGGACCCAGACTTTGGAATCCGGCTGACCGAAGGGCTGCCTGAGGCAGGACAACCCATATGTCAGGACTGCAGATGCATACCTATCGGACATCTACATTTATGGTAGGTACAAAACTGTACTTTCTGGACCCAGTTCCAGACCTTCTGACACATTCGTCAGGGACCCTCCACCCCTCTCTTCGTTCCCTCAGACTGACAGCTTGGCTGCTCCATTTTCCTTTCTAGCCAGGTCACATGACTTTTCTTTGGAGGTGCAACACATTCTTGTATCTTCCCATAAAGTTTCTACCAGAAAGTTATATGCTAGTAAATGGAAGCGTTTTGCCATTTGGGCTTCTCGTAACAACATTGATCCCTATGTGGCCCTTATTGCTGGTATTCTGGAATTTTGCTCTAAACTTTTTCAAGAAGGTGCTGTGGCTCCCACAGTTAGATTACAGTTGGCTGCCATCTCAAATTTTCATCTTGGAACTCAGGGTTCTAACTTAATGTTGCACAAATTTTGTCGGGCCTTCCTTAAGGGCACCGGTCATCTCAGGCCTCCTGTTAGACAGCCATTTACTCCCTGGAATCTAAATTTTGTTCTTTCCCGTATTATTCTTCTTCCCTTTGAGCCTGTATCGTCTTGTCAATTGAAGTTCCTATCCTGGAAGACTATTTTCTTGGTGGCATTACTTCAGCACGTAGGGTATCTGAGCTTCAAGCCTTTTCTGTCAAACCACCGTATTTGGTGTTTCATCCGGACAGGGTTTCACTGAGAACTAACCCTTCATTCTTGCCAAAAGTGTGCTCTGAGACCAATCTGAACCAAACTATTGAACTTCCAACCTTTTTCTGAAATCATTCTAGTCATTTAGAATACATGTTGCATAAACTTGATGTCCACAGACAATTGAGATTCTGTTTGGACAGGACGAAGGAATTTCGAAGATCTGGCCAGCTCTTTGTATCTTATGCAGACGCCAAGAAAGGATTTTCAGTTTCTAAAGTTACCCTTTCCAAGTGGTTAACTGACTGCATTAAATGTATCTACTCTTCTGCCAACCAAACGTTAGAATATGGTGTGAAGGCCCATTCAACTAGAGCTGTTTCCACGTCTTCGGCTTATACGGCTCGTTTACCTTTGGATACTATATGTGCATCTGCCACTTGTTCCAAGCCTTATACCTTTATCGCTCATTGCAAAGTGGACAAGGCCTCCAGGGACAGAGCTTCCTTTGGTTCCACTGTCCTCAGAATATACTCCCGTGAGCCACCCAGGATTAGGGTGCTTGTGATGCTACCCATGTGCAAGAACAAACTCTGTAAACTGTACTTAAAGTTAAAATGTTACTAATGTATATTTATGGAGCTTTTCTCCCCAGGCCTCTGCTGAAAAAGGACACCTGCTGTCCAGTCGGACTATCCCGGCAAACAAATGTCAAATAAAAATAAAATACTCTATCGGTGTTTTGTTTATTTTAATCAGCTCTGAGTACGTTTGACTTATTTTTTCCTCTAAATTACTAGAAGACATGTCTTGCACCAAAGCTGGAGCTTGAACTGCTTTTTGATGACCGGCTGCAGAATTCATCCCAGTCAGTGTTTTTTCCTCACCTTTTGTGGCTAATTTTCTTTCAGGTTCTCTGAATTTCTTAGTGCTGGCATCCACAAGCAGTGCACTTACTAGCCAGTTACTGAAATGTATCCCCAAAAATGAGTTAACTGGCTGTCTCTTCTGAGTTTCTGTTTTCATACTGGGAGAGCTGAAATTAAGCTGCTACTCACTGTGCAGCCATCTTAAAAGTCGCCTTATTATATGCCTCATCATGAGAGTTCAGAGAAGAAAGACTAAGACTCATTCCCAATCACCCCCTGATGCTAAGAAGGGTGTGGATTATGGTTGTATGGTTACTAGCGGTACAGAACACCCCTCTCTTGTGTTAGCAAAGGATGTCCTGTGTGATAAAGGAGGAGACTTACTGTGTCTCAGGGCCTTGCTTCTGGTATAGACTGTGATCTGAAGTAGTTAACTTAATTTGCTCAGCAACCTGTGGGTATCGGATCCTATTCGGATCCGAGCCGGCAGCTTTTCAAGCTAAAAGATCTGAGCTCCAAGCTTCTCTCCCTACCCATAATGCCCTGCCATCTCCCTCTAACCCTCAGATCTCTTTTGACGCAGCTTCTATAAGCTTCTCAGAACAATCTCCGAGCGTAGTACTGTGAATTTAGCACTTAAATCTTAATTTTCTGTCAAACTTTCTCTAACTTTGTGTGTGTGAACTCCCTCTTATCTTTCTAGCCATTTTGGGTAGTTTCTTAAACTTTTTTGATTAAGTTAGATTTACCCCCCCCCCCCCCATGTGTGTGAAGGTGTGTGCTTGTGGGCCTATTTTTCTTTTCTATAATGGCTGAAGGCCCCAAAGCTATTTTCTCTAAATGTACCGAGTGTGGCCATAAGCTGTCCCCAGCGGATGGCCACACTCGGTGCGTCCTGTGCCTGGGGGTTGATCACCTCTCCCCGGGCTGCACTATTTGTGCAGCGTTTAACCCCAGGGCTTTGAAAGATAGGAGGTCGAAGCTTATTCTGGCGGGCCTTTTGCCCCCAGATTCTGCTTCATCCTCCTCTGTGGCGCCAGCCGCGGCTGCAGCTGCTCCACCTGCCGCTTCTGATCCCCTGGTGGGACTCAACCTCCCTCACTGGCCCAGGAGGAAAGGGACGGCAGAAAGAAGGACAAAAAGGATAGGGAGAGAGAGAAAGAAAGGCATCGCAGCCACAAGAGGCAGTCCGAGTCGACCCCTTCAGCACTGCCGTCCAAACAGCTTGCCTCTCCCCTTAAGGTCTCCTGGCCTTCCACCTCCCGGCTCCGTTCTTCACGTTTCTCTCCGGAGCTAGAGGAGGAGACCTGGTCACCTTCGAGGTCATCTAGGCAGCCTTCCCTGCCGGCTTCGGTGGCCTCATCTAGATCTACCAGAAGTTTATCGGACACAGACAAGGACCGGATGATGCGTCGATTTCTCCAGGCCCAGATGCAGATGGGAGTGCTCTTGCCTCCTCCCCCTCTGGGGGGGAGCTCGACACCTTTTTTCGCCCCCATTTCTCCTTCTCCGAACCGTTATCGGGGTTTGGAACTGTCGGATCTGACTAGCTTCAGAGCCGTAGGGTCGGCGCCGACAGAGTTTCCTACTTCGGCGCCGACTGTACCCTCAAGTCTGTCGGATCCGTTTTCGGATCTGAGCTCTGGGGGCCGTTAGCTGAGCGTCGGATCCGGAGGGGTCAGCGGGCCTTCGGCTCCATTAAGGTCGGGGCACACTACCCTTTCGGATCCGATCGGGTCACCTTCAGCGCCGGTCCGCACGTTGGATCCGAGGGGACTGCTTTCGGATCCAAGGGAAAGCAGTTCCCCCTCAGCATTCGACATAGTGGAGAGGGTCCTTTCGAGGGATTCGAGGTCCCAGGCTCTTGCTATGGATCCACCCACCATTCCCATTCAGTCGGGCCTGTCTCCCATCATCCGGCCCTAGGGACAGCCTGCACCTACATCCCAGATAGTTCCCGTAGAGGAGCAGGACATTGTTCGTGAGGCCTCTTCAGACAGCCCCCCCGAGGAAATCCCTCACAAACGATAGTGCAAGAGGAGGCACTTGGACTCACCTGAGACCCTCACGGAGGACACGTACTTAGAGGAAGGGGAAGGTTCCACAAGGTCACCTCCTGAAGACGTCTCCTTTGGAGACATTATGGAAATGTTACGCATTAGAGGGGGGTGGTCTGCCCAAAAACCTTCCTCGGATGAGTCTGTGTTTCTGGAGGCGTTTGACGCAGGCCCATCTACCTCTTGGGTGTCCCCTCCCACCGACCCCCTGGTAGGCCTCATAACTACCGGGGCATGGAAGGAGCAGGACACTGTCGAGCCAATACCCAAGAGACCGGACAACATCCTCAGCCCTCCCACGGACAGGACACTTTGGAGCAAGGGTGCCCCAGTGGATGCCATGGTGGTGGCGGCTGCCACTAAAAAGGAATTAGCACAGGAGAGTTCCTCGGTGCATCCTACAGACAAGGTGTCTTGGTTGATGGACCGCTTGGGAAAGCGGATGTTCTCTTCAGCGACCTTCTCTGTAAGGTCACTGAATTATATGGCACATGTGATTCGGCTCCAGCGGGACCTGATTAAAGAGTACGCTCGGTCACCCCCAGAGTCCATGTCAGCCGAGGACAAGCCGACCTTCTCAGCTCGAATGGCCACTATCAAGTCAATCACCAACACATCTATGCGGCTTCTATCCCATGCTACGGAGGGAGCGGCTAGAGCTAGTGGAACGGGCACTGTCTTACGTAGACAGGCCTGGCTCCGTGTCTGCAATTTTGAGGACCCCTTCAAGGCATCCTTTGCGAATGCCCCTTTTGACGGTTCTTCGCTTTTCGGCAAAACCGTCTGCGATGCGCTTCTCCAGAGCGAGGAAGACGTCTGCCATCGGGATCTGCTTCTCGGCTCCTCAGAGGTCCTACTCCAGGAACCAAAGAGGACAAAAGAAGATGTGGTTCCGGAAAGCTCAACAATCCCGTTTCGCTCCAGATCCCTTGTCCTTCAGAGGCAGAGGAGGACAGGGTGGACGCAGGCCCAGAGGCAGAGGGGGTCCGAAGAATTTTGGGTCGAGAGAACCTTTTTCGGATCGACCCGCGCAGCAGCCCTGAGAGGTTGCCCAACTACTCCTCTCTGGAGGCAGTTGGGGGGCGCTTCTTGGAACACCTAGCAAATTGGGAGTCCATTACGACAGATCGCTGGGTGCTCCGAAACATATCCAGAGGCTATTCAATTCCTTTCCTATCTTACCCTCCCCGATCAACAAGACTTCTCGATGTTCCACCTGATCAGAGGGAGGCAGCAGCATCAGAAATTCGAGGGCTGCTAAGAAAAAGAGCTAGCCAGCGCCCCCCCCCCCCCGAGCAATCCGGATCAAGCTTTTATTCCAGGTTCTTTTTGGTGCCAAAAAAGACGGGGGACTTAAGACCCATTCTCGACCTGTCCAGACTGAACCTGTCAGTCGTCAAAGAAAAATTCTGGATGGTCACTATTCAATCCATTCTCTCACTTTTGCAAAAGAACGACTGGATGTGCTCGATAGACCTCAAGGATGCGCACAACCACATTGTTATGGACAGACGATCCAGAAGGTTCCTCCGCTTTCGGCTGGGAGCCTGCCATTATCAGTTCAGGGTCCTACCCTTCGGTCTCACCACAGCCACCAGGGTGTTCACCAAGGTCATGGCAGTTATAGGGGCCCACCTGAGGCTTCAGGGGATACGGGTCTTTCCGTACCTGGACGACTGGCTCCTAACCGCCCCCACCAGGCATCAACTCTGCTCAGGCAGGGACTACTTCTTACACCTAGCCCGCCACCTAAGGATCACGATCAACCACAAGAAATCCTCCCTTCAACCTACTCAAATTTTGGAATTCATTGGGGCCGGGATAGACACTACACAATCCAGAGTCTTTCTGACAGCGGACAGACTTCGCAGTCTAAGCCTTCACATTCTAGACCTCTTACAGTCGTCAGCTCCCCCAGCGGAACTAGTCCTGAGGGCCTTGGGATCCATGGCAGCGGCCATCAATCTGTCGCCTTTCGCTTGCCTGAAGATGAGAATCCTTCAATGGACATTGCAAGTTCAATGGTCCATTCTTTTTCATCGCCTGTCTACACCTATTCCCCTCAGCAGGATTTGCAGGGAGTCCCTTCTTTGGTGGCTCCGTTCCAGAGATCTCTGAGAAGGACGCTCCTTCGTTATACCCCCTCCCCAAGTCACGGTGACCATGGACGCACCTCTCCTCGGGTGGGGGGGGGGGGCATTGCATGGGCAGATCCGTCCAAGGCACGTGGACTTTCACAGAGACCTCACTGCATATCAATGTCCTGGAGATGAGGGCAGTGCTTCTAGCGTTGCAGGCTCTCCATCCCCTTCTTCCTCCAGGAACTATTGCAATTCAAACAGACAACATGTCGGTAGTCTGGTACATAAACAAACGGGGAAGCCAGATCCTATCCACTTTGCAAGGAGGCAATGAGAGTACGGGAATGGGCGATATCCACCAACCACTTTCTCATAGCAACGCACATTCTGGGTCGGTCAAACATCTTGGCGAACAGGTTGAGTCGAACGATCCTCTCACCTTACGAGTTATCCAGCAATAGCGAAACAAATCTTCCTCAAATGGGGTCAACCTTGCTGCGATCTCTTCGCCTTGCCTTCGAACACAAAGTGCAGCGAGTTCTTCGCTCTGATTCCCCCACCAGGGGAAGCCCCCGGAGACGCTCTAGTTCATGCTTGGCCATCCGGTCTTCTGTATGCTTATCCTCCTCTTCCATTGATGACAAAATTCTTGCATTAAGCTCGTCGGTTAGGGAGCAGAGTTATCCTCATAGCTCCATTCTGGCCTCGTCAAACCTGGTTCCCTTACCTGCGGTCTCATCTAGTACATCCTCCCTGGATCTTGGATCCCAATCTGGATCTGATCTCTCATCCTTTAGGATTGAAGACCCCCGACCTGGACTACCTCAGGCTCTCAGCTTGGTTGATCCAGTTCCCTTAATGGCTAGGACTCCCGGTATATCTTCCTTGGTTAAGGCCATCCTGGTGGCCGACAGTAAACCGTCTACCAGGAAAATCTACAAGAGTAAATGGAAACGTTTCTCTGTCTGGGTGGAGCACAGGAACTTGGACCCCTTCACAGCTCCTATCCCAGCAGTTCTAGACTTTCTTTCCCATACCTTTGATCAAGGAGCTAGTGCTTCTACTATTAAAGTTCAGTTGGCAGCTATTTCCCACTACCATGTTGGAAACAGTTCGGGGCCTCTAGCGTCCTCCAAGATGTGCAAAACATTCATGAAAAGAACTTTTTTGTTAAGACCCCCTATTAAAGATGCAGTGCCTCCATGGGATCTTACCCTAGTTTTTCAAGCTCTGACTGGGCCTCCCTTTGAACCCGCGGCTTCAGTCGACTTAAATTATGTATCTTGGAAGACGGTCTTCTTGATTGCCATTACTTCTGCTAGAAGGATATCGGAGCTTCACGCTCTTTGCAGTAAGCCTCCATACATCATCTTTCATAAAGACAGGGTCTCCCTCAGGACTAATCCCTCTTTTCTGCCCAAAGTGGCTTCAGAAGCCAATATCAACCAGTCCATCAATCTACCTGTCTTCTTTCCAAATTTCCAAAACAAAGGAGAATACAGACTTCATTGTCTGGATGTTCACAGACAGTTACGTTTTTACTTAAACAGAACAGCAGATCTTCGAAAATCTGATCAACTTTTGGTTTCCTTTGCAAAATCCTGTCTGGGGAAACCAGTCACTAAAGTAACCTTAGCTAGATGGATTTCCCAGTGCATTCTCCTAGCATACAAAAGTTCTGGTCGTCCTGAGCCCCTAAGAGTGCGAGCCCATTCTACCCGATCTATGGCTACTTCTGCTGCTTTCTGGTCAAGGGTTTCTTTGGATGACATTTGCTCAGCAGCTACTTGGGCTTCCTCTCATACCTTTATTACACACTATAAATTGGATTTAATATCCAGAGGACGTGCATCGTTTGACTCCGCAGTGCTCTGGAATATCCTTCCATAAGGGCCTCCCAAGTTGCTGGTAGCTGGGGACTCTGTCCCACAGGTTGCTGAGCAAATGAAGTTAACTACTTCAGATAAAGAAGTTATGTACTCACCATAACGTTCCACCTGAGTAGGTAACTTCATTTGTCTGCAACCGACCCTCCCTCCATCCCCTGGACCCTTATTTCGTTATCAAAGAATCAGGATATGTCCTTGTTCAGTTGACATCACTGGAACGTATTGTAATCCTTTCCTAGGTTATAGAATTTCCTATTGCCTTTTTTTCTGGCAAACTCAATCTGAGGGTTAGAGGGAGATGGCAGGGCATTATGGGCAGGGGGAGGAGCTCGGATCCGAATCGGATTCGATACCCACAGGTTGCAGACAAATGAAGTTACCTACTCAGATGGAATGTTATGGTGAGTACATAACTTCTTTTTTATCCCACTAGACTTAACCATTTGGAGTCTTTGAGGTGTTTACATTTGCCCAAAAGGCTTTTCAGGAGTTCTACTCATCCAGGTAGAAGAGGCTCTTATTTTGAGTGGAGTGTTTTCTGGTAGCGCTATAGTCTCAGTCCACTGGTGATTCTCAGACACTTGTATGATCTGTACCGCAGTTATTCCACAATCATGGTGTATATATCAGCCATCTCTGAGCATCATTACATTCTGGAAAGCAGAACTTTGGACCAGAACCTGGTGGAGAAATTCTGAAAGGAGTGCTGCATCTGTCTTTTATATCGACACATTCCTTCTATGAAACTTAAGCACCTAAATAAGCAGGCTTGCTTGTTGATCATTTTAGCCAGCTAGTTCTGAAGCAGTGGCATTCATTTCTTGGGAAACGATGTTCCTGTTGGCCATCATTTCCATCCTAGATCCTGCCTATTCAGAGTTTATTTATTTATGCATTTTTAATTTATTTTTGGGGCAGTGACTCACATCTGGTCTTTCGTGAGGGCAATTTCTTCCTTTGGACAAACATGTGCATCCTTCTGACAATGATTTGGAGCTTTCCCTAAACCAATACAGTTATTTATTTATTTATTTTTGACAGCATAAAACTAGGAAGAGAGAGAGAGAGAACTTTTTACAATCTGCATGGGTACCAGCATCTCAGGTATCACTTGAAGAGGGTGCATGTATTTAGGAAGCAAGATCAGTTGTTTATCTCCTTTACTGTGGGGAAGGATGAGCTTACATTTGCCAAACTGGCACATTCCAAGTGGACTGCCAAGCACAGCACATTTGTTTTATTCATCAATCAGCCAGCTATCTTTTGGCAAATACTTTGGCCAAAGCTGACTCTAGTGCAGCGGCCTCATGGCATAGAGGAATAAAGCCCTTACTGTGATCCCAGTGACCCATGGTCAGCTGGCGGCACTGGAAGGATCACATGGGGGATAGGGTGGAAGTAAATGGCCGACATTGACTCAACCCGTCCTGCAGAGAGGGAGGCATTCTAGGCTCACTGCAGTATAGTAGCAGTATGAGCCTGGCAAGCCCCATGGTGCAAAATGGGCATACCGCTAGGTTGAAAGGTGAGCATGAGTGGAATCTTGCCTGCACATAACCAATGCAGGGGCACATACTGAGCATGCAGAATTGCCAAGGGGTAGGATGGGTTAGGGCATGCTCCCCAGAAGCAGTATGATGCTGCACCAATGTCATCAGTCTCCTCACTGGAACTAGACACGGGTTAGGTTGAGCCTGAGTGAAGCTAAGGTGGGCCCAGTAGACCTGGTAAACAAGAACAGGAGCTGGTGACAAGTGATGGTCAGCTGTAGGGGAAGAAAGATGTCCACTCTGCCAGAGGAGTAGCTACCACCATTACTTGCTTTAGGAATGTCTGTCTATCACAAGACATGTGTGGTGTGGCCACTTGGTCCCTCTAAAGATATAATTATTTTGACTGTAACCCAGGGAGTCAGACCACATTTGGGAAGTCTCCTGTCTAGAATTCTGGAGACTGAGCTCTGGCTTTGGATAATCTTTTGGCTGCTTACACCCTAGTAATAGTACTGGTTGGGATTCATCCCGACTAAGGACTCATCAAAGAAAGTCCCTAATGTTGGGTGTAACAGATCTACCTTTGTCTTAACAGTTGAGAGGTCCTGCTTTAGTAGGCCAGGAGTACCTTCCTGCCACCCTTGTGGCTAAGTGGTTGATGTCCTTCAAGGATGCATCTGCAGTCCTTACAAATGGGTTGTCCTGTCGTCAGGCAGCCCTTCGGTCGGCCGGATTCCAAAGTCTGGGTCTGGCCTCGGCTGGTATCGCACTTCACCCGACGTCATAGCTGCAGTTATTCGGGTATAAAGGCATCAGCCAACGCCATTTTCCTCAGTCTTTCTTGCCGCGTGGCGCCCGAAGCAGAAGCTGTTCGCAAGTGCCGGTCGGTCAGAACCAGAGATTACTACTACCGAAAACTACTTCGAAGACTTCTAAAAAGCTAAGTACCCCGTTGGGGACTCTTTCTTGCCTCAGCCGATGTCAGAAAAAGTGAATAACTGTTTAACTTGTGGGAAACAAATACCTCATAAAGATTTCCACTCTTACTGCTTACCTTGTCTAGGCCCAGACCACGACGTCGCAGCTTGTCTAGCTTGTGCTTCTTTTAACCAGTGGATGCTTAGACGTTGGTCGGAGTTTGCTGAGGAGTTTTTCGGCTCCGATTTTGCTTATATTATGCCGTCGGATCCTCCGACTTCACAAATATCTAAAAAACGCAAGGAAAAGGACCGACACTCGCGGTCCGCGGTTTCGGCCGAAACCGCGGTTAAGCCAACCGCGAGTGTCTCGGTTTCGGCTGAAACCGAGCAAGCGGTTCCTCCTTCAGCCGAAAACTTTCCTCCTGCCGAGACCTCTTCTAACCTCGTGGAATCGGCTTCTGATATCCCACCTACTGTTACAGTTTCACAGGAATTATCAGACACTATTCCCTTGGATATTTCAACTCCTGCATGTGGAGCTGCTAGGCCACCTGCAGCCATGTCCATTAAGGCCTTTGCCAGGGCTAAAGCAGCTAAAGCTACTAAATCTGTGCCTGCTAAGCCCCCCTCTCACAGGCCTAGCTCTAGTTCACAAATGCTTAGTTTAGCAGAGGATCTCATTTCTTTAATCCGAGGATCCCAACCTCAACCAGACAGGGCCTCTCACCCGCCTCCAGAGAAGAGGCCTAGAGCAGAGCCCCCTGAGCCAGTGTCTACGGATGATTCCTCTGATGACTCAAATGATTCAGACCCTCCAGAGGCCCCTTACTCCCCTTATGAAGACTCTGATGGTGAAGAGTCCATTCCTTCTGCCTCTCCGCCTGAGGAATTTTTCCTTTGGGGAAACCCTGCATGCTATGAGGGAACAATTTCAGTGGCAGGGCCAGGATTTTTCAGATTCCAGAATAAGGCTCCCCTTGCAGATCCAGAGACTATCTCCCAAGGACCTAAGGCTGTAGCAGCCACCTCTGCCAAAAACCCCCTCCCCTCTGAAAGGGAATCCAGATCCTTAGAGAGATGGGGTAAAAAAGTTTACACTTCTGCTACTCTTTCAGCTAGGGCCTTGAACTGTCAGTTTCACATGATGCAGTATCAGGAATTTTTGCTAGATCAGTTAACCAAAAAAGTGTCCTCAGATGAAACAGTAGACAAAAAATATGTGCAGGAAATGGTACATAACATTCAACAAGTCAGTAACCATTCCCTAAAATGCGGCTATGATGCACTGGAGGCTTCCTTTAGATCAGCCATGACTGGCACAGTCATCAGAAGGCATGCATGGCTAAAAGAACAGGCCTTACCAGACCATGTCAAATCAAAACTATTAGATGCTCCTATGGATAAAATCAATTTGTTTGGCTTTCCTGCACAACAAGTGCTGAAGAAGATGGAAGAGAAGGCAAAATCTGTCCAAACAGTAAAAGATTTCTTACAGGTCCAACCTCCGAGGTTTAGCAGGAATTGGCCCTCCAAGAATTGGTCCTTTCCAGACTCCTCCAGAACTCAGAGAGGCAGGAATAGGCGTTCAAGAGGCAGAAACCAATCCAGGGGTGCTTACAGAGGATGTCAGTGGCAGGGCAACAACCAGCGAGGCACAGCCACAGACACAGCCACCACCACAACGACAGGTCAATCACAGTGACTTGGCTCTAGCACCGCCTACCAGGGAACAACTGCAAGCACCCTTAGGCGGGAAGCTAGCCTTATTTACGACAAACTGGCATTACATCACAAGAGACAAGTGGATTTTACAGATAATAGACCAAGGTTACAGGTTTCACTTCCATACTCTACCAGGGAAGAGAGGAATGCCAAACCTACCTCCAAATCAAAAGACAGAAGCACTAAAGCAAATATCCCAATTATTAAGGATGAGAGCTGTAGAAAACGTACCATCTATGGAGCAAGGGAAGGGATTTTACTCCAGACTCTTCCTGGTACCAAGAAAAGAAGGCAAATGGAGGCCTATTCTCGACTTGTCCGCTTTAAACACATTTCTCATTGTTCCAAAATTCAAAATGCTGACCCTACAGCAGCAGCTTCCCATGCTGGGCAAGGAGTCTTGGCTGGTGACTCTAGATCTCAAGGAGGCATACCTGCACATCCCCATACGACCAAACTGCAGAAGATACCTCAGATTTCTTGCAGGATCAGAGCATTATCAATTCTCAGCATTGCCCTTTGGCTTATCTACTGCGCCCAGAGTGTTCACGAAATGCCTGGCATCAGTAATTGCTCATTGCAGGCTTCAGGGAATCCAAATCTACCCATACCTGGACGACTGCCTGATACAAGCGGACAACGAAAGCAAGCTAGCAGAAGATTTACAAAGGGTCATTTACCTGCTACAAGCCCTGGGATACACAGTCAATTTAAAAAAGTCAAGACTGATACCATCCCAGAAAATAACCTTTTTGGGTGCAGAATTGGACACATCAAGGCAAATGGCATTCCTAACAGTAGAAAAACAGGAGCAGCTACCTCTCTACTTCTTGGCCTTAACAAAACAGAACCATCTGACAGCAAGAAAAGTTCTGCAAGCCTTGGGCTTCATGGCATCCTGCATAATATTGGTTCCTCATGCCAGACTGTATATGAGAAAACTACAGTGGTACCTAAGGAATTTATGGTCTCAACACAAGCACAGCTTGGAAACCCAGATTCCCATTATTCCATGCCTGAAGCAAGAATTCCTATGGTGGGCTCAGGCTTGTCAATCAAACACAGGATTGCCTTTCCACAGTACTCAACCAAGCCAAACCATCACGACAGACGACTCAGACCTCGGTTGGGGGGCACACATGCTGGACAAGTGCATACAAGGCTTATGGTCTCACGACCAGCTGCACCTACACATAAATCTAAAGGAAATGCTGGCAGTAAAACTGGCAATTTAGGCATTCAGACCATTCCTTCAGCAAGGCCTATTGATGATAAGGACAGAAAACACCACAGTTATGTGGTACATCAACAAACAGGGAGGCACACACTCGTATCCTCTTTGCCGGAATGGTACTGGATCTCTGGAATGTGGCCCTGAGTTACAACATACAGTTAAAAGCAATTTTTGTACCAGGAAAAGAAAACATCCTAGCAGACATTTTAAGCAGGACTACCACGGATGCCCACGAATGGATGCTGCATCCGGACATCTTCAAAACCATTACAAGAAAATGGGGACTCCCAGAAATAGACTTATTTGCATCCCCACGCAATCACCAACTAAAGAAATTCTGCACAAGGACGTACCACCCACTTGCTTGGAAGGTGGACTCCCTATCCTTCAGTTGGAAAAACCTGACAGCATATGCATTTCCACCACTTCCTTTGATGCACAAAGTGCTATTGAAGATCAAAGAGGACCGTCCAAGGATCATTCTGATAGCTCCAGATTGGCCAAGGCAACATTGGTACCCATTACTGAGGAGCATGTCTCGGGAACAAATATGGCCACTTCCCCTGGTTCCCTTGCTGTTAACACAGAACAACTACAACAATCTGCATCCAAGCCTGAAAACTTTGCAGCTGACTGCCTGGAACATTGCATAAGACCAATTAACCCAAATTTATCCCAAAGGGTTAAAGACATTATCCTTGAGGCTCACAGACCCTCAACAAGGAAAAATTATTCAGCAAATTGGAAAAGATATCTCATTTGGAGTACTGAAAAAGGAGAAGATGTGTCACTGGTAAACATAGCCAACATTCTGGAATACTTGGCAGAGCTCTTCCACACAGGCCTGTCCTATTCCTCCATCAAGATTCATGCATCAGCTATTTCAGCAGAATACGACTTGGATCCTCCTGTCTTCTCACATCCTCTGCTCAGACAGTTTCTGAGAGGAATTTAAAATGTAAAGCCTCCTAGGAAGCCACCATTACCAGCATGGGACTTGAACTTTGTGCTAGAAAAATTGACACTTCCTCCTTTCGAACCAGCAGCAACAGCAGAATTGCAATACTTATCATGGAAGACTGCTTTCCTGCTGGCAATCACTTCAGCAAGAAGGGTATCTGAACTTCAGGCATTAATGGCAGTGCAACCCTTCCTGATCTTCCATCAAGATAGAGTGTCCATGAGAACAAATCCTTCCTTTATGCCTAAGGTGGTTTCCAGAGTTTCTTTAAATCAGGCTATCCACCTACCTACATTCTTCCCTAACCCACAGAACAGGGGAGAAAGACTGCTACACACCTTGGATGTACATAGGCAATTACGCTATTACCTGGACAGGACCAAGGGCAATAGAAAAACTGACCAGCTACTGGTAGCATATGCAACAGGAAGGGAAGGAAATGCAATTTCAAAACAGACAATCTCCAAGTGGATAGGAAATTGCATTAGATTTTGTTACTCCTACCATGGAAAGAAAACTCCAGAGAACACCAGGCCTCACTCTACAAGGGCAACAGCCACTACCACAGCCTTCTTACGAGGAGTGGCTACCAAGGACATTTTAGAAGCTGCTACTTGGAGCTCCGTGCATACATTTGCCAAGCATTATAATTTACCTTTATACTCTAGATCCCGAGCAGGCTTTGCCACGGCTGTTTTGCAAGGGATCCTAACTACACCATAACTTTATTTGTCCACCTCCCCCAGTTTGGCTATGGTATTCTACCCATTTGTAAGGACTGCAGATGCATCCTTGAAGGACATAGTACAGTTTTGTACCTACCATAAATGTAGATGTCCGATAGGAATGCATCTGCAGTCAGGATTACCCACCCGCCTTCCCGACTGTGTTGCTCCTAGGGTATTTGCCCATCTTATAGCTAGCTGGGGAATCTATTATGGTGTATTTGTTTGTATATATGTACATACATGCTTATTTTTGTGTTTGCTCTCTACTATTTGGAATCATTGGCATTTATCCAAATTTAGCCTTCCAAGAGGGCACCTGGCATCTGGGGCAAGAAACACTGAGGAAAATGGCGTCGGCTGATGCCTTTATACCCGAATAACTGCAGCTATGACATCGGGTGAAGTGCGACACCAGCCGAGGCCAGACCCAGACTTTGGAATCCGGCCGACCGAAGGGCTGCCTGACGACAGGACAACCCATTTGTAAGGACTGCAGATGCATTCCTATCGGACATCTACATTTATGGTAGGTACAAAACTGTACTTTCTGTCAGAAGCTGCTTCTGGAGTCCTCTTTATGTCAGGCTAATGTATATTCTTATATCACTTGTTTAATGTGTTATGAAATCAGTTGTATTTTTGTGATGTACAGGAGAGTGCCCATTTGTGGCAAAGCAGCAAACTGACATGCTCTGAGGTGAGCATGCCTGTCTTATGTCATGATATGCATTTGCTGAAAAAATTATGAATTCTGATTGGCAAAGTAATATCCAACTAAGGATCCACTATGAAATAGCCTATCATAGATCAGCTAATACTTTAATAATGTATTTATTTCCATGCCCACCTTTGATATGATCTCCTCTGGCATATCTGACTGTCCCAGACCCTTAGTCTGAAAGGAGCAGTACAGAAAGTTTTAACTTTCATTTGTTTTTAGCCTTTAAGTTGATGAAGATGAGTTCCAACAGAATCTGGACCTCAGGGATTTCAGTCAGTGCATTCTGTCTTTCAATCAGTGAATTGTCACCCTTCATTGTCTGTCACTGCTGTCTCAAGTCTTCTGTATGGTGTTCTCAGACCCGATGGATGCCTTTGGGTTCCTCATCACATGGAAACTCCAGTGGAGATTTCTGAGTTTTACCTTAGGAGCCCAGTGCTTTTAGAATAGATTGCTGCCACCTTACACCATAATGATCATCAAAGTGGTGCTTAGGATACTGCAGTGGTGGGGCCATTTGTTATTCCCATACGTAGGTGAGTGTTTGGTAGTAGCACCTTTTTGTTAGTTCTGACTTGGGCTTTCCCAGTGTTGCAGCATTTGGTATTACCTTCATCTGAGAGAAGCTTTCTTGGACCCCCTGCTGAGGATTACATTAATTGAAGCTGAGTTGGATACACTTAAGGGCTTCTCCTTTGTTCAGTCTTCCAGAAAAGAAACCAGGAGCTTTGGGACCTGACCTACAGGCTAGCTGCTCAAAAATACATAGTGGCTCATATGCTACTGTGGCTTCTATTGGGAGCTGATGGCAGCTATGGTGTTTACTGCCCCTTTGACTTGCAACCATACAAGGGTGCTACACTGGATATACACTTTTACTTGCTGCAGAGCCATTATCCATTTCTGGATCTGCTTCTGTACATTATGTACTGTCATTTTTTATGTCTAGTTGCAGTGAGTTTTCTTATTGTCTTGCCAGTTCTGGTCCAGTTGCTCATGTTCGTTGTATCCATAACTAGTTGGAAGTTTGTTTCTGGTTAACCCTTGTTTAGAGGATGTGAATAGCCTTATCCGTTTAATGTTAAGTTGTCAATCTCGCCTTCATTCTTGCTGGATGGGTTCGGAGCCGATCCTCGGCTCCGACTCGGCACTTGCTAAGCTCGAGAATCACTTTTACCAGCTCGAGGCAGCCCTATATCCCATGATGCAAGATGGTAATTACCCAGATCTCGTTTGCCGCTTCGCTCATGAGGTCACCTTTTTTACCCGCTCCTGGTAAGTGAATTTTCATTAGTCTTTTTCAAGAGATTTATCTTCCCAGTTTTTAAAAATTTTTTCCCTTTTATAGTTAGTAGTTACACCGATTCACTTAGACCCTATTCCCATTAGTTTTCTCGATCCCTTTTATATTTTCTGTTAGTCAGGCCTTAGGCCTTCCCCTCCCAAACAATTTCCTGTCAGGATTTTTGTTAGGTGTGTCTGTGTTTTTGTTTTAATTAGTGTATTTAAGGACTGAGTGTGTGTGAGTTTGTGTCCAAACTTAGTCATGTCAAAAGACACTAGGGTCTCAGGTTTTAAGAAGTGTGACTCGTGCTGTCAGAAGATGTCTCTGACAGACGGTCACACTTCTTGTATTTATTGCCTGGGACCCCTACACCTGCAGGACTCCTGTGCTATTTGTCATTCTTTCAGCCAGAGAGTCCTGCAGGAACGTAGGAACAAATTGATCCTGAGGGGTCTTCTCAAGCCTGAGAGCTCCCCGGCTAAGGTCGGCTCCGGGAAGCCCTCTAAGCCATCTAAGACCCAGACTTCGGTGTCCAAGTCTGTGGCCTTGGTTACGACTCCTCCAGAGTCGACATCGGCTCCGTCTGGAGCCGATCCTTCCTTTTTGGAAAGTTCAGTACCGGCGCCGATCGGCACCGATACCCTGGCTTCGGCACCTGTGTCGGCTCCGGCTGGAGCCGATACCCTAGCTTCGAAGCATGTTTCGGCTCCGGCTGGAGCCGAACCGTCTCTATCTCAGCTCGGAGCCGACAAGCTGTCGGCTCCAACTGGAACCGAAGGTTCGTCGGCTCCGATGGCTCAGTCGAGGAAGAGGTCTAGATCTCCTTCACTGGAGTCTATCCACTCGGCTCCGGCCTCCCCCTTACTTTCGGAGTGGAGCCATCTGAGCCGATCATCAAGGTCTTCCAGGCTCTCAGACCATGACTTGGAGAGAGTGGTGAGTAGACTACTAAAATCACAGGCACTGGCCCAGATGCTCCATAGCCCGTCTCAGCAGACGACCGCTATTCCACACCTTCCTGAAATTCCTCCTTCGACTCTCCTGCAGAGCTCGGAGCCGGAGATTATTGGTACCGTGACTGTTGCTGCTTCGGAGCCGATGCCACACCTTTCGGCTCCGTCGTCTTCAACTCCCATCTCCTCCTTGAGACCGTCCTTGGAGGGATCCGGTCGTCGGGCTTCCCTGGTCGATTCCGAGGGGGCGAGTGGCATCGGACCCTTGTCCGACCCCGTTCTCCCTCTTGGAGCTTCGGCCTTGGTGAGCTCGGCGCTGACATCTGCTTCGGAGCCTTCCTTTTCTGTGGGGCCGGGGATCCCTGTTTCTTCGTAGCGGGGTCTCTCAGTCCTCCCTGGGAGGGGAGCCTTCGAGGTGATGAGGAGTGTGCTAGCCCCCGAGCTTAGTCAGCAGTCGGTTTCTTTAGCTCCTCCCTCTACGGTGCCTGTAGATGTCTCTTCCCACTCTCTTGCTCCCGGACCCAGAGATCCATCGCCCCAGGTTTCCCCATTGGGAAGAACTTCCTCTTCCGAGGTTTCTCCTGATCCTTCAGGAGAGCCCCCGCGTAAGAGGACCTGCAAGAGGAAGCACTTAGACTCCCCTGAGTCTACGACATCAGATACCGACTTAGATGAGTCGGAGGGGTCCCCAAGATCCCCCTCTGAGGATGTCTCCTTTTCAGACATCCTAGAACTCCTAAAACAGAGGGGAAACTGGCCCTCCATTAATCCCTCTGAGGATGAGTCGGTATACCTGGAGGCTTTTGGATCTCGACCCTCCACCTCCTGGGTGTCTCCGCCTTTTGACCCCCTCATGGATGTGATAGCTCGAAAGGCGTGGGCATCTCCTGATTCTGTGGAACCAGTCCCCAGGAGGCCTTCTAAATTTATCACGGCCCCCACTGAGAAACAGTTTCTTACGAAAGGTGTTCCGGTTGATGCCATGGTGGTGACAGCCGCCACCAAAAATGAACTTGCAGATCCTTCCGTACCAGTCCATCCTCCTAACAAGGAGTCTAGGACAATGGACAGGTATGGTAAGCGGATGTTTTCCTCAGCAACCTTTGCTATGCGTTCGCTGAATTATTTATGTCACTTCACCCGACTTCAAAGAGAGATCCTCAAAGAATTGGGTGAGGTAGTACAGGATCCGTCAGCTGCTGGGGCTCAAGAGAAGATTGCCTCTCAGCTGGGAATCCTAAATTCCCTAACTAACTCCTCCATGCGGCTCATTTCTTATGCAGCCGATGGGGCGAGTAGAGCCGCAGGCACAGGGGTGGCTCTTAGACGTCAGTCCTGGATGCGGCTTTGCAATTTTGCAGACCCCTTTAAGGCGTCCTTCAAAAATTCTCCCTTTGATGGCATTACTTTGTTTGGGCCTCAGGTGAAGGACACATTGACCAGGTGCGAGCAAGACGACAAGACTCTTTCTGCCGTAGGAGTCCGTTTCTCCACCCCTTCTAGACCTTACCCCAAAGGTCAGAAGGGAGGGAAAATGTGGTTCCGAAAATCTCAGGGAGTCACGCCTGACGCATGTGGTCAGTTTACCCCCAGAGGCAGAGGGGGTAATAACAATAGACGCCGCCCTAGGGGCAGAGGAGGTCCACAGAACCAGGGCAGCAGAGAGCCTCTCTCTGATAAGCCCTTCCAGCATCCCTGAGGTGTTGCCCGACTGCCCACCCTTGGAGGCAGTCGGGGGGAGATTGTCGCTGTACCCAGAAGCCTGGCTTTCCCTCTCTCAAGACAAATGGGTACAGTCGATCATATCCGAGGGTTACAAGATCCCTTTCGAGGAAAGCCCCTTCCCTCAAAAAGGTTCCCTTCCAGACGTTCCACCCGGTCTAAGGGAAATTGCGAAACTAGAGGTTTCAAAGCTTCTAAAAAAAAGGGCCATCCAGCCAGTTCCAACAGATCAGTTAGAGTCCGGAATCTACTCAAGGTTCTTTTTGGTTCCCAAAAAGACGGGAGACTGGAGACCAATATTAGACCTCAGCAGGCTGAACAAGTCTGTCAAAAAGACAAGATTTCGGATGGTCGCATTTCAATCGATTTTGCCCTTTCTGGGCAAAAACAACTGGATGTGCTCCATAGACCTTCAAGATGCGTACTATCACATAAAAATCCACAGACGCTCCAGAAGGTTTCTCCGCTTTTGGCTGGGGACCAGTCATTTTCAATTCAGAACCCTGCCCTTTGGTCTCACTACAGCCCCCAGAGTGTTCACCAAATGCATGGCAGCGGTCACGGCTCACCTGAGACGTCAAGGATTCCAGGTGTTTCCGTATCTCGACGACTGGCTCCTCTCAGCCACCACCAGGCATCAACTTCTCCAAGCCAGAGATTATACTCTACGTCTCTGCGGTCAGTTAGGAATTTCGGTCAACTTCGAAAAGTCTTCCTTATCGCCCTGCAAATCTATTACCTTTATAGGCGCAGATCTAGACACTGCTCGGATGTCAGCAAACCTAACAAGTCAAAGAATCCTAAATATCCAAAACCACGTTCGGATCATCCTATCCAGCAAAAAGGTACAAGCCAGGTTGGTCCTGAAAGTGTTGGGCCTCATGGCTGCCGCCATCAAACTTCTTCCTCTGGCCCGTTTTTACATGCGTCTCCTACAATGGATGTTGTTTACCCAATGGTCCTTCCAGCAGCTTCCCATGCGTCACAAGATCCTGGTGACACAGACCTGCAAGAGCCATCTATCCTGGTGGACTTCTTCTCCCCTAGTCCATCAGGGCAGACCATTTGTTCCCCCGGCCCCGGTAGCCACGGTCACTTCAGATGCCTCCCTGATCGGGTGGGGGGGGCATTATTAGGGCAGGATGGTTCATGGCACGTGGCAACCGTTCGAATACCACCTGCACATAAATGTCCTAGAGATGAGAGCAGTGCTTTTAACGTTGCAAGCCCTCAACGACTTTCTTCCCTTAGGAACTATTGCAGTTCACACGGACAACATGTCCGTGGTGTGGTACATCAACAAGCAGGGCGGAACCAAGTCCTATCCCTTGTGTCGAGAAGCTCTCAGACTTTGGCAATGGGCGATCTCCTCTCATCGGTTTCTGGTAGCAACGCATATCCCCGGGAAAACCAACATAATAGCGGACAGATTGAGCAGAGCTATACTCATGCCTCACGAGTGGTCTCTCAAGCAATCCATAGTGGAGGAGATTTTTCAGAAGTTGGGCCGACCATGCTGCGACCTTTTTGCTACACCCCAAAACAGCAAATGCCCAGACTTCTCTCTCTTTCTACTTCCGGGCCATCCCCCCAGAGACGCTCTTACCCAAGATTGGCCCCGGGAACTTCTTTATGCCTTTCCCCCCTTTCCGTTGATACCGCAAGTACTCCAGAAAGCTACCGTCTTGAGAGCCAAAATGATTCTCATTGCCCCTTACTGGCCTCGACAAATTTGGTTCCCGTTCCTTCATCGCCATCTCGTGGTGCAGCCTTGGCATCTGGATCCAGTTCCAGATCTTCTGACTCACCAGTCGGGTCAACTGCACCGATCAATTCGTTCCCTCAACCTCACTGCTTGGTTGCTCCACTTCCTTCCTTAGCCAGGCTTCCTATGATCTCTAACCCCGTTAGAGATAACATAGTAGCTTCTCTAAAGTCCTCTACCAGGAGGATTTACTCTAGCAAATGGAAATGTTTCTCCTTATGGGCAAAGTCTAAGAACATAGACCCTTTTACTGCCCCTATTCGGTCAGTCTTGGACTTTCTAGCTGAAATTTTTCACTCCGGTTCTTCTTCTTCCACAGTTAAAGTCCAGTTGGCAGCAATCTCTAATTTCCATGTCGGATTTGCAGACCAGAATATTATGTCTCACAAACTTTGTAAGGCCTTTCTTAGAGGGGTGTTCCTACTTAAACCCCCTGTTAGAGATCCTCCACCACAGTGGGACCTAAATGTAGTGCTGGCATCCTTGATACTTCCCCCTTTCGAACCGGCTGCTACATGCTCATTAAAATTTCTTTCTTGGAAGACACTCTTTCTAGTTGCTATTACTTCGGCTAGGAGAGTGTCGGAACTACATGCTCTCTGTGTTCGTCCCCCTTACTTGGTCTTCCACAAGGATAGAGTATCCTTAAGAACCAATCCATCCTTTTTGCCCAAGGTTGCTTCTAAAACAAATTTAAATCAATCCATTGACCTTCCTGTATTTTTTCCCAATCATTCTAACAGGGCAGAACAAAGATTGCATTGCCTAGATGTTCATCGCCAACTCAGATATTATTTGGACAGAACAAAGCAATTTAGGAAATCTGATCAGCTTTTTCTTTCTTATGCTGAAAATAGGAAAGGTCTTCCTGTTTCTAAAGTAACCTTATCCAGATGGTTATCTTCCACCTTTTCTGACATTTATCAGCTTAGGGGCAAACAACTGATCTCAAAACCTAAAGCACATTCTACTAGAGGTCTAGCCACATCTACAGCCTTTCAGGCTAGACTACCCTTGGACACTATTTGTGCAGCAGCCACTTGGGCCACTCCTCATACCTTCGTTTCTCATTACAAATTGGATTTGGTCTCCAGGAACAGGGCAAGTTTTGGTTCCACAGTTCTCAAGAGTCTGTTCCATTGAGCCACCTAGGATAGGGGTGCTAGGGACGTGGTCCCATCCAGCAAGAATGAAGGCGAGATTGACAACTTAACATTTAGAAGTTATGTACCTACCATAACGTTCCATGTTAGTTGTCTTCTCTCGCCTTCTTTCTTGCGTCCCTCCCTCCTGTCCCCCTAGCCTGGACAGACCTTGATTTTTCCCTTTTCTCTGGGAGATTGTTCTCCCTTGGACACCAGTTAGCTGTGGATCTCTGTTACCTGGTTCCCCTTACAGTCTTCTCAGGTTAGTTCTTCTGCTTTCCTTGTGGAAAGATTGCGGGCAGTTTTTTCCTCTAGATACCAAACGAGATCTGGGTAATTACCGCATTGCATCATGGGATATAGGGCTGCCTCGAGCTGGTAAAAGTGATTCTCGAGCTTAGCAAGTGCCGAGTACCCATCCAGCAAGAAAGAAGGCGAGAGAAGACAACTAACATGGAACGTTATGGTAGGTATATAACTTCTAATTTTATTTGTTTGTTTGTTTACTGGAGTAGTGTGCTGATCTCACTGCGCCAATTGCAGGCACAGCCCAAGTGATTAAATCACGAAGTAAGCAAGAAAAAAAAAATACTTGCTTAGTTCAGAGTAGAGACATATGACAACATTCAAAAACTGAAGACCCCGACAACAGAAGGAGCATACACCCATACCAATACTTTGCATTCTAATGACTGCTTCGCAGTAGCTACCTGCCACAGTACATAAATCACCGAATAATACAGCGAGGTACTGCTGCACTCAATTTAGTGGTAGCCTAAAAGCCACATAACATCTCACCATAGTCTCTAAAGTTGGAACAAAGGAAGCATACACTTGTAATAATATTTCTAGCACTGGTTGTCCAAAAAACAAGATCTGATGTTGTTACTCCTCGTTCATTCCCTACGTACGGGTATCAGTTCCGACCTTCGAACCAAGCCGGCCATCTTCGAAGCTCGTGTCAGCTACAAACTCTCGAGCTAAACTCTTACCCAGAATTCCCCTCTCCCTGTTACCTCAGATTTCGTTTGCCGCTCCATCATTCAGTCATGTCAAGCTGCTTCTCTTGAGCTAAGTATAGATATTTGTTGTCAGACTAGTCTAATATAACCTTTTCTGTCAGAAAAGTTTCTTAATTTGTTGTCTCTTACCCTATTGCATTTAGCGACTATATTTTCTTGAGATTCCTAAGGAACCACAGTTTCCTTCATGACAGGAGAGTTTTGCTACGATCCAGGATGATAGTTGTGACACGCGTAATTTGTTGTTTCACAGCCATCCGGGGACTCCGGGTCAGCAGGCTGAGCCACTTAGGGGATGGGTGACCCCTGTCCTGGACACTCACCCCCTTCAGGTGGACCAGCCTTCCAACTGATGGAGAAGGCTCTGGCTTCTGCTGGCAATACTGTGCTGTCTATCTCCCTGCCCTCCTCTGGACCGCTGTGTTCACAAGTCGCACCTAGCGGACACTGGGCGCAAGGGCTTCAGGACATATTCCCACAGGAAACTCCCTTTCCGTTGTCTTCCCCAGCTTCCCCCTCTGAGGAAGTTCACCGGAAATGTTTGTGCAAGAGGAACCACATGGACTCCACAGAGGAGTCCCTCACTGAAGACACAGACTTTGATGATGGGGAAGGATCCCCTTGGTCACCCTCTGAGGTATCCTTTGGTGATATCCTCAAAATCCTTAAACAGAGAGGTGACTGGCAGCCCTGTAATCCGACCTGTGAGGAGTCTGTGTTCCTGCAGGCTTTTCGCACCTGGCCCCCTACCTCCTGGGTTACTCCACCTGCTGATGAACTTGTCCAGCTCATCATGCAGCGTGCGTGGAAGGCTCCTGACAACATCGAGGCTATTCCCCGGAGGCCTGATAAGATTTTGTCCCCTCCTGCTACAGATCCCCATTGGTCTAAAGGTCTTCCTGTGGATGCTCTGGTGGTGGCGACCACAACCAAAAAGGATCTGGCAGAAGAAGAAAGCCAGACTGTCCATCCACCCAACAAAGAGTCCCGGGCCCTGGACAGAATAGGGAAGCGCACCTTTGCATCAGCGACCTTTGCTATCAGGTCCCTGAATTGTATGGCACACTTTACCAGGCTTCAAAGGGATTTAATTTCCGAGCTCTCTGAAACCTTGGCTGGCGCCTTATCTGGTGAGGTCTGTGACAGAGTGGCCTCTCAGCTGGCCACCTTTGAGTCAGTATCTAACTCCTCCATGTGACTGATATCTCACGCATCAGAAGGAGCAGTTAGAGCAGCGGGTTCAGCTGTGGTCTTGAGACGACAAGCCTGGATGCGCTTGTGCAATTTCGCGGAACCCTTTAAGGCTTCCTTTCTTAATGCTCCCATTGAAGCCTCTTCGTTGTTTGGACCCAAAGTTAAAAGCACACTGGCCAGATGTGAACAGGACGGTAAGACCCTTTCTGCCATAGGTGTTCGTTATTCTTCCGCTCAACGTGCTTTCTCCCGAAACCAAAAGTGTGGCAAGATATGGTTCAAGAAGTTTCAGGGTCCTTTCCGTGACAGACAGGCCGAGTTCTCCCCTAGAGGCAGAGAGGGAAACTCGTAGGGAAGACGCCCCTTTCGGAGCAGAGGGGGTCTGCGTAACCAGGGTTCCAGGGACTCTTTTCCTGGCCAATCCTATCAGCTCTGGCCCAGCTCCTTTCTTCTGTAGGTGGTTGGGCGTCGTTTCTCCTTGTACCCTTCTGCCTGGCTAAACATCACCACCAATTCGTGGGTACAAAGGATCATAACCAGAGGTTATCCTATCCCCTTCGATCTTTGTCCTGTCCCTTCAAAAAACCTTCTCGACGTTCCACCCAGTCAAAGGGAAGAAGCAGCACTAGAGACAGAAAAGCTGCTAAGAAAAAGAGTCATCCAAATAGTCACTCCAGAACAGATAGGATCCGGATTCTACTCAAGGCTACTTTTGGTGCCAAAGAAAAGCGGGAACTGGAGACCAGTTTTGGATCTCGGTGTATTGAACAAGTTTGTAAGAGTACAAAAATTCTGGATGGTCACAATACAGTCTATCCTCCCGCTTTTGGAAAAAGACGATTGGATGTGCTCTACAGATCTTCAAGATGTGTACTACCACATAAAAGTGGACAGGCCATCAAGAAGATTTCAGCACTTCCTTGCGGGAGCCAGTCACTGTCAGTTCAGAGTACTGCCCTTCAGACTATTTACAGCCCTCAGAGTGTTCACAAAGTGCATGGCAGTCGTCACAGCTCACTTGCGACTACAAGGATTCCAGGTGTTTCCATACCTAGACAACTGGCTCATCTCCGCCCCCACCAAACATCTATTGGCAGAAGCCCTGGCATACTCTCTCCTCGCTGCACAAAGGCTAGGCATAACCATAAACTGGCAAAAATCCAATCTCACCTCATCTCAGTCCACAGTATTCATAGGGGTCATCTTGGATAAAAAGAATTGCAGAGCATCCATTCCAGAGCACAGAATTCTAAGGATAAACCAACAACTGATCCCAATCCTTTCAAGGGAGAAATCCACAGTTCACTCTGTCCTACAGCTGTTGGGTTCCATGGCAGCCATTGTCCCCCTGGCCAGGTTTCATATGAGGCTTCTACAATGGTTACTGCCCACCCAATGGTATCCTTTTCAGCATCCTCTTTCAGCCAAGATTTGAGTAACCCACAGGTGCAAACAGGATTTAAATTGGTGGATGACCCACAACCCGTCGCAATGTTCTCCCCCTTCTCCCCCCAGCAACCCAAGGCTACAGTGACCACGGACGCCTCCCTGATGGGGGGGGGCTATGTCAAGGACAGACAGTCCAAGGCACTTGGTCCGAATTGAAGGCCCGACTGCATATAAATGTTCTAGAGCTGAGGGCAGTGCTTCTCACGTTGCAAACATTCCATTCCCCTGCTGCCGTCTGGGATGATTGTGATTCAATCAGACAACATGGCGGTGGTCGGGTACATCAACAAACAAGGTGGAACCAAATCTTACCCCCTTTGTCGAGAGGCCATGAGGATATGGCAATGGGTGATGGCTACCAACCGTTTTCTTCTAGCAACGCACATTCCTGGGAGTTCCAACGTGATAGCAGACAGACTCAGCAGGTGCAGCAGGTGCATTCTACAACCTCACAAGTGGTCCCATAATCCGTTGATAGCAGTGGAGATCTTCCGCCGCTGGGGCCATCCTTGCTGTGACCTCTTTGAGTCCCCGACCAACTACAAATGCAGCAACTGCTTCGCCCTGATTTCCCCTCCAGGACAGTCAACCAGGAATGCTCTAGTCCACAATTGGCCCTCGCTTCTTCTTTATGCATTCCCACCTTTTCCCCTCATTCCCCAGTTTCTGAAGAAAGTTCGTCGGTTGAAGAGCAAGATGATCCTCATAGCACCATATTGGACTCGTCAGATTTGGTTCCCCTTCATTTGGCCTCAATGCTAGATCAACCATGGATTCTCCATCCAACCCCGGAGTTGATCTCACATCTGCAGAACCTGATTCATCCCAACTTGAGCAGCCTGAAGCTCACAGCTTGGCTTCTCCAATTCCCTTGATTGCCAGGCCGAACTATCTTTCTTTACCAGTACGGGACATCCTTATTGCATCTCATAAGTCTTCCACTAGAAAAGGTTTACCTGTTGGCTCAAAGAAAAACAAGTAGATCCCTTCTCAGCACCAGTGTTAATAATACTAGAGTATCTGGCTGACCTATTTCAATCAGGTGTGTCGGCCTCTACCATTAGAGTTCATTTGGCTGCAATATCTAATTTCCATGAGGGTGTCCAAGACTCCTCTCTTATGTCACACAAATTATGCAAGGCCTTCATAAAAGGTGTGAATCATTTGAAGCTCCCTTTTAGAGAACCTATTCAACCATGGGACCTGTCATTAGTTCTACAAGCTCTGACAATGCCGCCCTTCGAACCAGCTTCTTCGTGCAACCTCAAATATTTGTCATGGAAAACCTTGTTTTTGGTCACCATTACTTTTGCCAGACGTATCTCTGAGCTTCATGCTTTATGCATCAAGAGTCCATACTTGACTTTTCATAGAGATAGTGTCTTTGAGAACTAATCCTTCATTTCTGCCAAAAGTGATCTCTAAAATGTCCATTAATCAAACCATTGAATTGCCAGTTTTCTTTCCCAATCATTCAAACAGAGGAGAGTATTGCCTACATACCCAGATATTCACAGGCAAATCCGCTTCTACTTGAACAGGACTAGGTCCTCACGTAAATATGACCAGTTATTTTTGGCCTATTCTGGACCTAGATTAGGATCTGCTGTTGCTAAGGCCACATTGGCTAGATGGTTGAAAGACTGTGTGACCTTCATTTATACACAACATAATATCCCATTGCCTACTACCATGAAGGCTCATTCGACAAGGTCGGTGGCAGCGTCTGATGCCTTTCATGCTAGAGCTTCTTTACATGACATCTGTGCAGCTGCAACTTGGGCTACGCCTCATACCTTCATCAATCATTACAAATTGGATTTGGCCTCCAGGGGAAGAGCATTTTTTGGTTCTATGGTGCTTAGGAATGTCCTTCCATGAGAGCCTCCCAGGAATAGAGGTAGCTGGGGACTCTGTCCCATACGTAAGGAATGAACGAGGATTAACAATATCAGATAAAGAAATTATGTCTTACCATAACGTTCCATCTGTATTTTTGATCCTCGTTCAGTCATTATGACCCTCCCTCCTTCCCCGTCTTGTGGCTTCTAGTGGATCTCACCATCCGGTTCTCTTAGGTCTTTTGACCAGAGGTTGCCTCTACCTTCTTTTGACTTGCAAACTCAATCTGAGGTAACAGGGAGAGGGGAATTCTGGGTAAGAGTTTAGCTCGAGAGTTTGTAGCTGACGCGAGCTTGGAAGATGGCCGGCTCGGTTCCGAGTTCGGAACCGATAGCCATACATAATGACTGAACAAGGATCAACAATACAGATGGAACGTTGTGGTATGACATAAGTTCTTTTTTCATCTCACTACATAGACACACTTATGACGGAGACACCCAGAATAAAAAGCAATCCACTACCTGGTGTAGTCACACCAACTTTAATTCACATATGCATTAAAAAAAATCACAAACCAGTGCTACAAATATCTGGAATTAAGCTGAATTTTCTTGTGGTTCAGGTGTACAGTTTTACAGTTATAGTGAAGCATGGATTGAGATTACCAAGTATTGTTACAGGTGTATACTTCCTTTGTTCCAACTTTAGTGAGTACGGTGAGATGTTATGTGCTACCATTGAATTGAGTGTGGCAGCACCTCGCTGTCTTATTAGGTGATTTATGTAATGTGACAGGTAATTATTGGGAAGCTGTCATTAGAATGCAAAGTATCGGTATGGGTGTACACTCCTTTTGCCAGAGTCTTCAGTTTTGGAGTGACTGTTTTGGTTCTTACAAGCTCAGCATTAATTTCCATATGGGCTCACATTTTTCAAATACATTCAGGATATCGCCTTCAAAATCACCCGTACCTATGAGATCCAGTCTCTGGAACTTAAAACGTGTGTCTTGTATGCAGAGAAGGGTGTTTGACTGTTGCATTGTTTTTTTCAACCAGAGTGGATTTCTGCCAGATGACATGAAATCCGTAAGTAAAATGCATCACATCTGTTGCACTGTGCTCTGTAAATTACTTTTGTAGTGTTGCAGACACCCCCTGCACTGGTCTTAATGATTTTCTTAGTTTTTATTGCCCTTATTTAAAGAAAATCATTATCACCTTGCTGTGTATGTGTATACTTGTGTGTGTGTGTGTGTGTGTGTGTGTGTGTGTGTGTGTGTATATATATATATATATATATATATATATACATATACATACATGTATATATGTATATGTATATATATATATATATATATATATATATATATATATATATATATATATATATATACATATATATATACATATATACAGAATGTGCAGTATATATATATATATATATATATATATATATATATATATATATATATATATATATATATATATATATATATTCAGAATGTGCAGTTAGCTTCTTTTAGTGTTTCTGTCATGTAGTCTAGGTTTAACTTCAGCAAAACGTGTAATGCTCTTGGCCTTCCTGTAAACAAAGGGTGGGGCTTCGCCTAAGATGCTAATCAGATAAGGGTTTCCTATAACTATGGCCCAGTTTTCTTTAATAGCGTTCTTGATACTGTGATAATCCAGAGTGTAAGTTTATTTATAGTCCAGATGCATCTGTTTTTGCATTTGTTATTCTCTGTGGAATTTCTTAATATTCTTCTAATGTGGAGGTCGAGTGAAGATGCTTCAATCCTTTTTAGTTGTGTAATGGGTTCCAGGATGTTTTTTAACATCAGATTTCCATAGCCTGCATTATATTTGATTTTTGTAGGATGCAGACTTTTAATGTGGAGTAGTAAATTAATTTGTGTTGGTTTTCTGAACAGATCAGTGGTGATTCTATTATTGTTGGTGCCTTTTGAAATCTGCATATCTAAGAAAGTGATTGAAGTACAGCTGTGGGAATGAGGTTCATTGCTTGTGTAATGAATTATTTTCCTTCTTCACTTTTGAAATTAGAGGTTTACACAAGTCTTCTCTGACACTTTTTAACATGGGTCTGATTTATTTCACAGGTAATGTACATGTATCTCCAATCTTAGTGTGTGATGCCTTTATGGAGGGTGAAACTTTGATCCAGTTTAGAATGATCAAGCAGTTTTTGAAGGGCATCCTCCACCTCCCTCCTTCTGTACAGAACCTGTGTCCTTCATGTGATTTGATCTTCTTGATGGAGAGTTTTTTTTTTATCCTGCTGGCTTTGTGAACTGTCTGTCTCCCTTTTCCTGGTAGCAGTTAAATTCAGCAGGTGGATCTGCAGAGTATAGGTTTTGTGCAGCAAATGGTACTCGTGTATTATTGCAACCACATTTTCAATGGCAATAGTGGTTGCCTAATGATCCTGAAATGTGGTCTTTACTGTTGTACAAATGTGGTATAATGTGTGTCCTTGTAGCATAAGTTTATTTCATGTATTGATAACAAGAACATTTCCAAAAGATGGTGCTCGTGTTTTGTTCTGCACTTAACTGACAGCATTTCTGTTATTTGCTGCTGCTGGCCATCTATTTCTAGGGGCAATGGCAATCAGTTTTGTCCATGTACTATTATTTCCACTACAATGGAATACAAAACCAACGAATGATCAAAGCATATCATGACAGCATTAATGAAGTTAATGCTCATTGTAGTACAATGTGTTGCTGTTTGTCTTTCGGCTTTTTCCCAGTAAGGGGTCGCCACAGCGAAACTCCGGTCCGCTAATGATTGGCAGTAGATTTTTTTACGAAACGCCGAGGTGCCAGCTCGATGCCCAACCTTCAACGAAGGCACGCCCATTTACGCATGCATGTCTTTCGAATGCTACCTAACCGTGGGGAGGACATGAATATTTAGCACAATATTCCCCCATCACACAGCCAAACACATCAGTACTTCCAGCTGTCTGATGTAAAGATGACCACGCCATCAGCTGCCAACATCATCCAACCGCAGAATTTCCAGTCATTAACAATGCAATGGTTCTTTCCACACCGCTTACAATTGTTGTTGTGTCTTTTGGCTTTTCCCGGTTAGGGGTTACCACAGTGGAACTCCGGTCCACTAATGATTGGCAGTTGATTTTTACCTGCTGAGTTGCCAGCCCGAACGCACAACCTTCAACGAAGGTATGCCCATTCATGCATGTCTCCATGCAGAAGATGCTCTAGCTGAGAGTCGAACCGGTCAACGTCAAAAATAAACAAGTGTAGGTAAAAGCAAATTGTTAGTGTCTGTCTTACTTCTGTGAAACAAGAATGGTTAAAATAAGCAAGTGTAGCTACAATGTGTCAGTGTCTGTCTTTTACTTCTGTGAAGAATTCCTTGTACAAATTAAAAAAAAAAATCCAAATGATAGTACGATAGCAGCTATGCAGACTGTACTGTGCATGTGTAATCCCCAGATAACAGGAACAGACTCCTTTTCAAACTCCTAAAAGCAATGTGAAGGTTTTTGGCAGGTACACATTTACAAAAACAGCTGTAATTGTTTCATCTACTCCTATCCGTAGTGGTATGTGCAGTTCGCAACAACAAAAATCTGGTTGCGATAATACGCAAGTACCCAGCAAACCTTACTTGGGGTTCCACAAAGACCAGGTGTCTCTTAGTTGCTTCCTTCTGAAGGTGGTTGTCACCCAGCTACTCATTTCATCTCCTTGTTTTCCCCTGGGAAGAGTGCACAGAATCTAGAGGTATCCATCGGCCGTTTACTTCAACTCATGCCTTCCAAACTCTCAAGCTAGGATCCACCCATAATGCTCCCCTCTAAATTGACTCAGATCTCATTTGCCACTTCATGTGTCAAGATGCATCCAACCTCTCTCGAGCTTTGGCAGTTAGAGTAAGGTTTTCCTCTGATTTCTCCAATTTTCTGTCTTGTATATTTATATTCCTCCCCCTAAGTACTTTTTATTTTTCTACCCGCTCCTCTCTTCCTTTCTGATCTTGTGAGTGATCTATTTCCCCTTCCCTCTACCTTTGGGTTGTTTTTTTCTTAACGTACCATTGCTGGTACTATCTTTTACCTGTTTAATTTCTGGCTACCATGGATTGGACACTCTAAATTGGCCCTAGGTGTGTGTGTGTGCACGTGTGTGTGCATTCTATGGAAGGTTGGGAGCCGGGCTGGCAACTCGACACTGTAAAACTCCACTGCCAATCATGAGCGGACAGATGATCCACTGTGGCGACGCCTAACCGGGAAAAGCCGAAAGAAGAAGATAGTTGGTACTGTCTTCCTTTTTTCTATTAAAATTAAAAAAAAAGTATTTTCCCTGTTCTCTCTTTGCAAGTGTGCATGTGTGTGTGTGTGTGTGTGTGTGTGTGACTTTTATCAGTGTTAGGCCTAGGCCTAGTTTTTTTTGGCATAGCTGATAACTCTTTAAAGGGCACCTCTGGCTTTAAGAGGTGCCAGAAGTGTGACAGGAAGATGCCCAATTCAGATGGGCTTGTCTGTTGGTGTATTATTTAGACGCTGTCCGCCTGCAGGTGGATTGCGCTATCCGTCATGGTTTCTCCACCAGGACTTTAAAGGGACATTCCCATATTTTTTGCTAGTTGAGTTTGTTTACATCTGAGTACTGTTCACACAGAGGCAGGGTTTTCAAAGAGCATTGTTAGGATGTTGCAGGTCAGATTACACATACTGTCAGTAGGGGATGGTAGGAGGTGCTAAGAGTTTTCAGTTGAAGTTGTCCTTTTGTATTTTCCTTCCCCACCCCATGGACAGTTAGATTTGTTGAATGACTGGATTTCACTCAGCTAGAGATGCTGTCTTGCAAAACTGTGTCTAATTATTCAAGCCTAGGCAGTAGTATGTTTGTTTCATGCTTGTTGCTACCAATGTTTTCCACTCCACTTGTAATTATTTTTCATATTGTCTGTTATTAGTGTTGCTTGTTAGTGTGACTGTATTCATGTAGGTACACTTTTATAATTATACAGATTTTCCCTCATTTTGCAGCACAGCATTGATTTGAATAGTTGTGCCTTGCAAAGAAACCTGTTGCATAGCAAATGTCATAATATTCTAAAAGAATAAAATTATTTTGCATCTTTTTTCTAAAAATGTCATGCAGCTTTGGGCTTGAATCTAATCACAGTTCCAAAAGTATTTTTTCATTAGCTGATGCTGCATGTTGTCTTTCAGAAATTAGCATAACTATTTGTTTAATACTGATTCTGTCCTCCTGAATTTTTTTTCTCACTTTTTCTGCCATTCATTGTGGTAAAATGTTTTGAGCTTTCACACCTTTCCTGAATGATCGACTGAAGTACAGTTAGTTTACAATGATTTAGTGTTTGAAAGTTGAGGCAAATGTAATCTGCACATCTCCCCATATACTTTTCAGTACCATTCCTAGTATAGTGCAGTGGGTAATTAGAGGGGTACCTTTTTATTAAGGCAGTAAAAATCAAGTTCTGCAACCAAAACCTCATGCTGTCGACCCTATATTTTGACAAGTTATAGTAGCTATTTTTCTATGTATGTGTACATGTATATATGTAACATATAATGTTTATATTCATGTGGTTTGAAAACAACAGCCTCTACATGTTTTACTGACAGACTTGCAATTCATGGCATTCTTGAATATCTATAAATACTGTATTTGCTACCTATCTAATAATGCAGGTCTTTTATTGAAAAGTATGTATGCAGTGCACATAACTGTTTTAGAAGTGCACTTCAGGGTCCACTGCACCAGCTGCACATCTAGTAATATCAAATATAAACAGGACCTGCTGGCACTTAAACGAGTGCATGGATTGTGCTATCCCAAACAGAACCAAGATGCTATCCTCGAAAAAAAGGAAGCCAGTTTAGTAGTCCCCTGCCATAAACAAACTCTACAACAGAAGGAAGAAACTGTTGCAAAGGAGAGTAAAGTCCCATTAGTGGAGTAGCTCCCTGGTCAGCCTCAGTAAGAAGCTCAGATCCCTTATAAAATCCTCCAAAGCTAGCTACGAAAACAAAATCGCCACTGATTCTAAGGACAGCCACAAAGCATTCTATAGCTATGTCAGGAATCTCAATGGCAACACCCAGATCTGCTCTGAGTTACAGCACAACAGCATGAAAATTACAGAACCAATTGATATTGCCAACATCCTGGCAGATAGGTTCAGTGCTAACTTTACCCCCCTCTCACTCCCTGAAGGGCCCATATCTCTAGAAGAAGAATGCAGAGTCCCTGTAATCACATCTATGCAGGTAAAAGCTACACTCTCTAAAACCAAAAACACAGCATCGATGGGACCAGACAACATCCCAGGCTGCGTTTTACACAAACTTTAGAACGAACTGGCTCCCCACCTAAGCACCATGTTCAGTCATAGTCTCATGTCAGGCTTTGTACCCACTGAATGGCGCACAGCAACAGTTATCCCACTCTACAAAGAGGGAGCCACCACTGATCCTGGGAACTATCACCCTATTAGCCCGACAAGCCTGGTCTGCAAGGCCATGGAATGTATCATCATGGAACTCATAAACAAAGACATTGGTAACCTTCAAACTTTGGACCCCACCCAGTTCGGGTTTGTGAAAGGCAGGTCATGCCTTCTAAACCTGATCGACTTCTTTGAGGCAGTCACCAAAGCCATAGACGAGGGTAAGGTGGTTCACACAGCCTATCTTGACCTCGCCAAGGCTTTTGACACCATCCCCCATTCTGGAATTATAGCTAAACTCACTAAACTAGGTATAAATCCCTACGTCACAAGATAGATAAGAACTGGCTCACTGACAGAACCCATACTGTAAAAGTTGTAGACTCCAAATCTGACTTCATACCAGTGACAAGTGGAGTACCCCAGGGTTCAGTCCTGGAACCTCTCCTGTTTGATGTCTACTTCTCTGAAGTCCAGGCTAACACAGAAGGCCTCTGGCTAACAAAGTTCGCAGATGACATAAAACTAGGAGCCATAGTAGAGTCTCCAAATGATGTGGACATCCTACAGAAAGGCCTCACTGAGACAGATGCCTGGTGTCAGAGGCATGGCCTCAAGCTCAATGCCAAAAAGTGCATTATCATCCCCTTTGGTAAAAACTCTGTACCCATGAACTACCACATAAACGGCAGCCTACTTAACACCGAATGTGTGATAAGAGACCGTGGGACTCAGGTGGACAGTAGTCTCTCCTTTGATAGTCACATCGCCACAGTAGTCAGGAAATCCTTCTATGTGGCACACCTCATCACAAAAGGGTTCTCATCCAGGAAAAAAAAGGTCATTGTTCCCCTCTACTCAGCACTCATTAGACCCATTATAGAGTACAACGCCCCTTTTGGAATGTACCTCACAAGACATCTGCAGCCACTGGAAAGGCCACAGAAGTACCTCACAAAGAGGATTACTGGTCTCCAACAGATGCCCTACACTGACCGTATCAAAATACTCCAGCTTTACTCTGTAGCATATCGCCTATTCCGAGGAGATCTCTACCTAACATATAAAGCTATGTTAAACCCAGAGCTGTTGGACATGCTACACCTAAAGAAATCCCAATCCCTCCGATATACACGCTCTAGGGACCTAAACCTTGTCACCACAATAAACAGGACATGCTGGTGGGATAGATTCGTGTCCCAGAGACTTCCTATACTCTGGAACAAGCTTACCCATCTATGGCAAGCAAAGCTCCTCATTAGCACTCTTCAAGAACAATCTTGATGAGTGGATGGGAAGTAGGAAATACACCCCAGGGATCACTTCTGTAGTTCTGCTCGACAGGGGCACAGGAAAATAACTTTCTTGGGTGGCGTAAGCCAGGGAACCTTGTTGGCTAGGCTTACTTAGGCCGTTGGTCCACTAGCCCAGTACCTACCTATTAACCTATGAACCTATGAAGATAGCTGTATATTCCAGAGAGTCCCTCGTTAACAGACTAGACATTCTTTGGATATAAAGCAGAGTAGCTCCCTGACCCTCTGTAAGCATAACCTAGATGCATGAATGGGCAGTTGTAAATACAGCCCAGGTCTGGCCCCTGAAGCAGTTATTAAAAGGGGTCTAAAACTAGGTGTTAACCCCTTGAATCTATGAACCTGAATGTGCACGCTTCTTTCATTTTGGCATCGCCACAACTTAGCAAACCAGTATACTTCACCAGATCCACAAATGGTATTCACAAATCTATTAACCACATCTGTAGATCTGCTGCATGATAACATCACATAACAGTGTTGTGTCGATCATAGAAGTGACAAAGCGTAAAAACATGTCCAGATGCCGTACTGTCATCCTGGAAGACTTTGCATGACATGAATAAGCAGCAGCATTTACATAAGCCCCGCCATTACACTTCTGGGTGATCTAAACCATGCAAGCACACCTCAGCCCCTAAATGATGGCCTACTCACACAAAATGCATAGTCTTGGCAACTAGACTGCAGATCTCATGCCAGTGACATAACAGTGTTCCCACCCTGTATGTCACCTCTGGTGATTTTTCTCATTGCTATGCACTAATGATCAGCCCTAAAGTGCTACACCCCATACCTGAATGCATGAAATGAAAAGGATGTATTGTCTCAGTCCAAGTATAGGACTGCCATCACCTTGTCAAATGTCCACAACAGTTAAAACAAGGTATGACCAGTGTGATATCACATTTAGGTCTGTGCAAATGTTTGACTTAATGCTGAGGAGTAGTTAAACATTAAGGGGTAACATAGCCATAGTGAGTTATTATGGAATACAATAATATTAAGCCAGGTAGTACAATATTCATACACTGTATACATAATTTTCTGATAATTCACTTTCCTGAATGCACATATAATTCTGCTGTCATCCTACAGCATGAAGTTATGTTTTTAGTACATATGGGTGGTGACTAGCCTGCATCACCTTTCTTTTATGTCCTTGTCTTCCAGTGGGTTATCCACTCCCACATTTGTGTAACAACTTCTAAATTTAAGAACGTGAGCATATACATACATATGCACATACCTATCTATATCTCTTTCTCTGTCCCTCTCTCTCTCTGTCTCTCTCTGTATGTGTGTGTGTATAGATATGTGTATATATATATATATATATATATATACACGCACACATGTATATATACGTATATGGTTTGTGTTTCAACCAAATTCATTATTGATTAGTCATTGTGTGTGTGTGTGTGTGTGTGTGTGTGTGTGTGTGTGTATATATATATATATATATATATATATATATATATATATATATATATATATATATGAAACACAAACCATCAAACAAACTCATTGGTAGTTATCATTAATGCCGCCTAAATTATCTAAAAAAAAGTAATGGCAAATGTAAAGCATAACTTGTGAATCCCTTTAGGCATGCATAGTTACATACATATCTCAATATATAGTTAGATACACATACATACATACATATATGTATGTATACATGCATGTATATATGCAAATCTTTACACTTTTTTGCCTGAGTAATGTACATGCATAGGCCTATGTGTATGCATGCACATAAGCAATTTGCTTACATATTTTTACATCTTATATCCGCAGTGGTGCAGTGGTAGCGTTGTTGCCTCACAGCAAGAGGTTCTCCCATTTGATTCTCGGCTGGAGTGCAGAGAGTGCCTTCTGTGTGGAGTCTGCATGTCCTCCCTGCAGTTTGGTTGGCGTTCAAAAGACATGCGTAAATGGGCGTGCCTTCATTGAAGGTTGGACGTCGAGCTGGCACCTTGGCGTTCGTGAAAATCTACTGCCAATCATTAGCAGACCGGAGTTCCGCTGTGGCGACCCCTAACCGGGAAAAGCCGAAAGACAAACAACAACAATATGTATACATCTTATAATTAACAGACATGTTGACAATAACATCCATAGTTACACATACCAAAATAAAATATTTTTGTTCACCCACAAATATGGTGCTTATGAAAGTATATACTGATGACCACACAAATGTTCATACTCCCATGATTGTGTTACAGATATCTCTGAATTGGATATGCCATGCCTGATAATACTTATTGCAAAGTGTAGAGCAGTGTGCTATTTTTAATTTCTGAATATCCATTTACTATGTTTTATGTCCTTTAAGAGTATCAACAATGTATACAGATTACATGGTACCTGTAAACATTTCATTGTGTATTTTAATAGTAAAATCAAACAGATTTGTACTGTACACTCTAAGGCTCCATAAATTAAACTTCATATCTATATGAAATCATTTAATTTGCTCCCATTATTCAGCTATTTGTTTGTTTACATATTCATTTCAGTTTGGTAATCATGTTAGTGGACTGGCTGACAGACTCTTCTCAGTCACAACCTGACTTCCATGCTACAAGGCGTCAACAGAAAATGGAAATTAGAATAAAGTATTATATCACTTTCTGAATGAATGTTAAACAGTTTGGCAAAATGCAGAATTGGAATTCAAGCAAAGTTATAGATAAAAATATAAGAAATGGAAGTGAAGGCAAACTAGAACTATAACTTTGAAGGCTGAAATAATAAAACTGGGCAGACAGATTACGCATACAGTGAGACAAGGTCAGGAAAATTTTGGGAAAAAAACCCACTTATACAAAGATATTGGGCATAATAGAAAATCATGTCTCATATATATATATATATATATATATATATATATATATATATATATATATATGGGTATGTGTGTGTGTGTGTGTGTGTGTGTGTATATATATATATATATATATATACACACATATATATAAAAACATACAACATATGGTAGGACTGAAACATACCTATTGAGATTTGATTGACATAGATTGAAGGGTGAGTTTTTAATACAGCATACGTTGACTTACAATATGGTCCATTTAAGAACCTGGGTGTATTAGTAGATTCTGCTTTGCAGGGTTTTTTTCTGATCATATCAGCAAATTAATGATCAATTTTTAAAACTATAGGCTGTAAAAAAGATTAATAAAGTCTAGGAAATTAGAAATAATGAAATGATGGATTGTAAGTTACGCTAGACCCAAATTAGAATATGGAATAATACTTTAGAAATCTTATAATAAAATCAGCATGAGTAAATTGTAAAGAGCACAGTGAAACTATACCAAGGGCATTCATGGATATGAAAGTTTTAAGTTATTACAAACGACTGAATATTTTAACTTTTTACTCCATCTCATATTGATATTTATGTGGAAAGCTTAAGTGTAGAGTAATAAGAGGCAACTACCTCTAGGAATGTTTGGAGTTATCAGAGAGTAGTAAAGAATCTTTAGAAGATCTGCCTGATACAGGAATGAGAGACTGTAAGACTGACTTACACACTGAATAAAATTTCTAATTATATTAAGGTAACACTGTGACGATTGGGGAGAGATGGGCGAAGGCTGCCAGCCTAGTCAAATAGAATTTGATATATAATTCTGGCATTTGTAAATAAATGTAAAATACAGGCATGTTTTCTTGAGTGTAAAAGAATACTGTGAAATGTGGAATTGCAAAATATGTGACAACATTGCACTCTACTGGCCCAGTGAAGCATGCTGTGACCCTTTCATGTTGTTGGCTCCAGTGCGTCTGGATGAAGGTTTCATGCCCATTGTTTTAAGGCTAATGTTTATGATCAGAATTAAAATGTGGAAGGTGCTTTTATTGCTCTGGTTTCTGCTAGAGTGTATATCTGAATGCCTTGTATTGTAGTTTACTGAGCAGGTGTTTGCTTGCTAAATAATGCAGTTTGCGGCCTGTGAAAACCTAAGTGTCAAATGATGTAATTTGGGAGAGCCTCAGCAGAGCTGTTGGTTAGTGTTCAAAAACTAGTGTTCAACAAGAGACTTGGAGCATTTTGATCTTGTAGATCTAACTCGGCACTCTGCCTAAGCTCACATGTAGGTTTCTAGCACTGTGATTTCTTGTAGGAATAGTCAAAGCTAGTAAAGATTAACTGGGTATTTCTCTTTGAAATCAGACCTGTCCTAATATGTTATTCTAAGTTTCTGTGTGATCTCTGAACTCTTTGATATTTCTGTGGTGTAGTATTTTTGACTTGTGTTTTAATTGTTTATTATTAAATATTTTAAAACCTTCTACCTGTGGCTGGTTTATGTAGAGATAAATTATGCTTTAGAGTACATGATATATTTATAGAGTTTACTGTCTAAGCCCTTCCAATAAGCCTAGACTGAATAGTCACATCACCATTGGATAATAATATTGCATGGTAATAATTGGACACCCTTTTAAGGGCCTTTTAGTAGCTGATATTATTAGCTGGGTGGTGGCAGGGATTACTATCGTATGATCTGGGTAAAGGGGCACAGCTGGAGAATCTGTGTCAGCCTTTCCCAGGAGTGTCTGTGAAGTAGTATAAATACTTATCTCTCAGTGTGTGTGTGTTGTGTTAGCTACTTGGGCAGGGACACGAAGCACTGGTTTGACAGAGAGGGTACTGGAGGTTTTAGCTTGCCCAGCTAGGCTGAGACCTGGACCCTATAGCTGTGCCAGTGGGGAGTCTTATTGGAGACCTGGTGAGCAAGGGAGCAAGCAGCCCCAGACTGACTGATCTCTGTGTGCACGTAAGGGAAATTTTACTTTACTGTGTGCATTAGTTATCCTTTCCTCTCTTCTAGGAGACAACCTCCCTTGTGTTAGTGGTGAGGATTGAGGCTCCTTGATTGCTGGGCCAGGATACGGTCGTCACATTGTGGTTTGCAGTGGTGCGATCTACTTCACTTACTAATTGGCTTGTAGTGGTGTGGGGTAGAGCGAATTCTTGTAGCTTATGTACAGTGACATCTAAAAGTGTTTTGTACTGTAAAACAGCCACGCAGTGTACACCCAGAGTTCAGATCACAATTGTTTTATTTCTTTTGTTAGATTAGTGTTAGTCAGGGTGAGCAGACAGCATGCCAGCAGAAAAGTATGGAAAGCTGACAAGGAGCCAGCTGGCGGAGATGTGCCAGGCTAGGGGACTGGTGCATGGAAACCTGACTAAGGCAGACCTGATTGCAGCCTTGATTACAGCTGCATCAGAAAGCAGCAGACTGGAGGACAATCAGACTGACAGTGGAGATACAGTATCCTCGGAGAATGGACAGCTCAACAGCTGGAGCTAAAGAGACTTGAGTTGGAGGTCAGGTATATGAAACTAGAAGCAGCCAAGAAAATGAGGAGTCTACAAGCTGAGGAAAATGAACGGCAGAGGAGGCATGAGAGGGAAATGCTGACTCTTTGCCAGAGTCATGGAGGTAATGGGGAAGGGAGTAACCGGACCCCAGAAGCACAAAAGGTCAGTAAATTTCTTCCACAGTTTAAAGAGGGGGATAATTTTGACAGTTTCATGAGCGGGTATGTAAACAATATGAAGTTGACCAAGGGCTTTGGGTACGGTTCCTGACCCCGTTACTCCATGGTAAAGCTGTAACTTTTTTAGCAAAAATGCGTGACACTGACTGTTTTGATTATACTGCTGTAAAAAGTTACATGTTGGAATGTTTTAAGCTAACACCTGAAATGTATAGGAAAAAGCTTTGTGAGCATAGATGCAAGGCGGATGAAAATGTATGTGAATATGTTGTTGAACTGAACACTTATTTCCATAGCTGGGTGAGTGGATGTCAGGTCACCACTTTTGAAGGGCTGGCAGACCTTTTGGTATGGGAACAAGCCCTTAGCACTTTGCCTGAGGACATGAGGATCTGGTTAGCTGATAGACAGTGTGCTACTTCAGAGGAGGTGGGGAAGAAGGGAGACTTATACCTGGCCAGCAGGTCATCCCTGCACAGGAAGGGAACCCCCAGTACTGCTCATGGGTCTAAAGGAACCCATGATGGGCAGCACAGACTGCCTCAACAGAATCCGCCAGTAGCTGGAGAAGCCACTAGTTCAGGTACACATCCAGGAGCTAGGGTTAAATGTTTTGAATGCAACCAGTGGGGCTATGTGGCATGCAGATTTCCACGGAGGCAAGGTGGGAACCAACGTTGAGGGAACCAGTAAGTGGGAAATACAAAATGCCAACAGTGGGTTATCTTGAGACAACGGGTATGGAACTACCATCCTGCAGATGTCCTGAGAGGAAAGGATTTGGATGAGGCAGTACTATATACTTATGCAGTTACATGCAGTGAGGCTAGAAGACAAGCATGTGAGTCTGGTAGCCTGGGGGAGACCCATACAGACTGCATACTTGCAGCCAGGACTGCTAAGGTGGTTACTTCAGGGAGTGAGCTACGCTGTAGTAGTGAGACTGAATGTGAGCCACAGCTGCTTGTGGGTACTGATGTTCCCTTGGACAAGGTAACTGCAAAGGTAGAGGTAAGTAGTAGTCCCTAGAGCATGTAGCTCGGAGGGATTGGGATTTCTTTAGGTGTAGCATGTCCAACAGCTCTGGGCTTAACATAGCTTTATATGTCAGGTAGAGATCTCCTCGGAGTAGGCGATATGCTACAGAGTAAAGCTGGAGTATTTTGATACGGTCAGTGTAGGGCATCTGTTAGAGACAGGCTGACAGTGAGGCACCACCTTCAGAGGATGCCATACTTCCTGTGGAAGGGGAGTTGGGAAGGATTGCAAGGAGAGACTTGAGACAGGCTCAGCTCTTAGACCCTACATTGCAAGGCCTGAGGCAGGTAGCTAGGGAGGCACCTGATTCTCAAGGGAAGGGGAAATCTGTATACTGGAACAAAAGGTTACTGTACAGAGAGTGGAACCCTGAGGGAGGGTGGGAAGGTGAGAGAGTACAGCAGTTGGTAGTGCCCAGAGCTTACCATCTGGTGCTTCTAGCCATAGCATGTGATATTCCCTTTGCAGGTCATGTGGGCATAAAATGTACAAAGAGGCGTTTTATGCAAAACTTCTATTGGCCTGGAATTTCCAGAGATGTAACAGGGTACTGTAGGACCTGTGAGCAGTGTCAAAAGGTAGGCAAGGCAGGAGACAAGGTGAGGGCTCCTTTGATGCCTTTGCCTGTGATTGAGGAGCCATTTCAGAGGGTAGCTATGTATATTGTGGGTCCTCTGAGTACCCAAAGTTCCACAGGGAAAAAGTATGTCCTGGTGATTGTAGATTATGCTACACGATACCCTAAGGCAGTGGCTTTGTCCTCCATTGAGGCCGAGAAGGTGGCAAATGCTTTGCTAGAGATTTTCAGCAGGGTAGGTTTCCCAAAGGAAATACTGTCTGACAGAGGTGCCAATTTTATGTCCGACCTGCTGGATTGTCTGTGGAAGTCCTGTGGGGTGAAGCACATGAAGACCACCCCCTACCATCTCCAGACTAATGGTCTTGTTGAGAGGTTAAACTATACAATCAAGTCCATGCTACGGGCATTTGCAGATCATTTTAAGAGGGAGTGGGACAAATATTTGCCCCATCTGTTGTTTGCTTAGAGAGGTTCTCCAGGAATCCACAGGGTTTTCACCCTTTGAGTTGCTGTATGGGCATAGCGTGAGGGGACCTCTAGCCTTAATTTGAGATGAGTGGGAAGGTGTGTGTGAATCTCAAAAGAAATCAGTTGTGGCATATGTCCTGAACCTCAGGACAAGGCTCAGAGAACTCAAGGGCCTGGCCCAGGAGAACCTGGCAGAAGCCCAACAACAGAAAAAGGTGTGGTATGACAGGAATGCTCGAGCTAGACAGTATGCTGTTGTGCAGCAGGTGATGGTTCTCATTCCTGTCAGACACAAGTTGCAGGCAGCTAGGGAGGGACCCTACAAGGTGGTAAGAAAGGTATGGGATGTTAAATTACATGGTGGAAGGACTAGGCAGAAGGCAGGGGCACAAATTGTACAATGTTAACATGATGAAACCTTACCATGATAGGGAGGCCCTTGTGCTGAGCATTCGCAGTGGATTGCAGGAGTCTGAGAGAGATCTTGTGACTGATCTCCTCAGTGAGGCTCGGGCTGACACCTCAGTGGAAGGGGTAGCAATGTCCCAGCAGCTATCTCCTACCCAGGTTTGAGAAATACGAGCATTGTTGCAGGAGTTTGGGGGCATGTTCACTGGGAAACCAGGGAGCTCCCACCTGGTGCAGCACCAGGTGGATACAGGACCCCAAAGGCCTATCAGGCAGGCCCCTTATAAGGTGCCCGAGAGAGTCAAACAGACTCTGAAGGAGGAGATACAGGAGATGTTGGAACTAGGGGTGATTCAGGAGACCAACACTCCCTGGGCCTCCCCAGTGGTACTGGTGCCAAAGAAGGATGGCAGCACCAGGTTCTGTGTGGATTACAGGAAATTAAATAGTCATAGAGAGTAGGATGCTTACCCCGTTCCTAGGACAGATGAGGCCCTAGAGCAGCTGGTTGGGGCTAAGTATCTTGCAACCATTCATCTTACCAAGGGTTACTGGCAGGTGCCCTTGACTCCTAGTGCTAGAGAGAAGTCAGCCTTTGTGATTCCTTTTGGCTTGTATGAGTTCACAAAGATGCCCTTTGGGATGAAGAATGCCCCAGCGACTTTCCAGAGGCTGGTAGATCATATCTTAGCAGGAGCAGGAGGGTTGCCCTTGCTTACATGGATGACATTGCTGTCTACAGCCATTCCTGGCAAGAGCACCTTCGGCATCTCAGGGAGGTGCTGGGCAGACTACAGAGGGCAGGGTTGACCATTAAGCCGAGCAAATGTCAGGTAGGTATGGCAGATGTCTCCTACCTAGTACATAGAATGGGGAGTGGTAAGATAAGGGCAGAACCTGCCAGAGTGGAAGCCATTCAGGCATGGCCTGCACCGGTTACCAAAAAGCAGGTGAGGGCATTCTTGGGGACAACAGTGTACTACAGAAAGTTCGTTCCCAATTATAGTACCATAGCTGCTCCCCTCACATACCTGACAAGGAAGAACAGGCCAGATAAGGTAGTGTGGACCTCAGCATGTGAGCAGGCATTTCAGAAGCTTAAGGAAGCTTTGGGAGGACCCCCTGTGTTAGCCAGTCTAGACTACAGCAAAGACTTTGTTGTGCAGGTGGATGTTTCAAACTATGTGGTGGGGGCTGTACTTAGCTAGATTTCTTCAGAGGTAGAAGAGCACCCAGTGGTTATCTCAGTCGTAGGCTCCAACCCAGGGAGGAATGCTATGCAGCAGTAGAAAAGGAATGTCTAACCATAGTGTGGGCACTACAAAAACTTCAGCCTTACCTGTATGGAAGAAAATTCACTGTGATGACAGATCACAACCCTCTAACATGCTTAAACAGAGTCAGTCAGCAAAATGCCAAGTTGCTAAGATGGAGTCTGGGGTTGCAAGCATATGATATGTCAGTGCAGCACCGCAGTGGGAGTAGCAATGCTAATGCAGATGGGCTCTCAAGACAGGGAATGGGGTGAGGTACACCCAGATAGACCTGACACTCAAGCAATGTTTCTCAAGGGGCACTTGAAAAACTTGCTTGAATTCCCCAGGTGGGAAGAGATGTGACGATTGGGGAGAGATGGGCGAAGGCTGCCAGCCTAGTCAAACAGAATTTGATATATAATTCTGGCATTTGTAAATAAATGTAAAATACAGGCATGTTTTCTTGAGTGTAAAAGAATACTGTGAAATGTGGAACTGCAAAATATGTGACAACATTGCACTCTACTGGCCCAATGAAGCATGTTGTGACCCTTTCGTGTTTTACAAGTAGGCTCCAGTGCGTCTGGATGAAGGTTCCATGCCCATTGTTTTAAGGTTAATGTTTATGACCAGACTTTACATGTGGAAGGTGCTTTATTGCTCTGGTTTCTGCGAGAGTGTATGCGTGAAATGCCTTGTATTGTTGTAGTTTACTGAGCAGGTGTTAGCTTGCTAAATAATGCAGTTTGTGGCCTGAGAAAACCTAAGTGTCAAATGATGTATTTTGGGAGGGCCTCAGCAGAGCTGTTGGTTAGTGTTTAAAAACTATTGTTCAACAGGAGACTTGGAGCATTTTGATCTTGGATATCTAACTCAGCACTCTGCCTAAGCTCACATGTAAGTTTCTAGCACTGTGATTTCTTGTAGGAATAGTTAAAGCTAGTAAAGATTAATTAGGTATTTTTCTTTGAAATCAGACCTATCCTACTGTATTATTTTAAGTTTCTGTGTGATCTCTGAACTCTTGGATATCTCTGTGGTGTAGTAGTTTTGTCTTGTTTTAATTATTTATTAGTAAATGTTTTTAAAACCTTCTACCGGTGGCTGATTTATATAGAGATAAATTATGCTTTAGAGTAAATTATATATTTATAGAGTTTACTGTCTAAGCCCTTCCAATTAGCCTAGACTGAATAGTCACAATAACATTGGATAATAATATTGCATAGTAATAATTGGACACCCTTTTAAGGGCCTTTAGTAGCTGATATTGTTAGCTGGGTGGTGGCAGGGATTACTACCGTATGATCTGGGTAAAGGGGCACAGTGGGAAAATCTGTGTCAGCCTTTCCCAGGAGTGTTTGTGAAGTTGTATAAATACTTATCTCTGAGTGTGTGTGTGTTGTGTCAGCTATGTGGGCAGGGACATGAAGCACGGGTTGGACAGAGAGGGTACTAGAGGTTTTAGCTTGCCCAGCTAGGCTGAGACCTGGACCCTATAGCTTTGCCAGTGGGGAGTCTTATTAGGGACCTGGTGAGTAAGGGAGCAACCAGTCCCAGACTGACTGTGATATTTGTGTGCACTTAAGGGAAATTGTACTTTACTGTGTGTATTAGTTATCCTTTCCTCTCTTCTAGGAGACAACCTCCCTGGTGTTAGTGGTGAGGATTGAGGCTCCTTGATTCCTGGGCCAGGGCACGGTCGTCACAAACACCACTGTTGAATTTTTAAGAACATCTTCTTCACTTATATGGAAATGACTGTTCTGGTACATTTACAAGCTAGAACGGCAGTATTGCCCATGCCTAAAAAAATGTATTTATGCACATGTATGTAAAATGTGTAAATGCAATGTGTACTCGAGTGGCTATGTTACATATATAAGGATGCCTACATTTTCTTTTTTTTTTAATTGTAGGTGCAATGGTATTCCTTAAAACTAGTGAGTGTATATTACAGATGTTTTGCATTGTCATGATTTATCAGCAGATTGTCTGTTTGCAACAAAGTATCACATTTGCTCTGAGTTTGCACTGTTTCACTGTACACCTGTTACTTTATATCAAAAAAAAAGCTGTGCACACCTAGATTTGGCTTTAGTTGTAAAATAGCAAGTAAATAGTCAAATAAATAAAATTCTGACTTCACATGAAACCTGTCTACTTAATTTATTTTGTAAAATAAATGAAATCACAATTTCACATGGAATATGTCTGTGTACTTATTTATGTATGCATGTAGGAATGTAACTTAAAATTGTACTGGCTAGTTCTGCTTAGAAAAAAAATGCCTGAATAGTCACCTGAAACGCAAACAACCACCACCACCACCACCCCCAACAGAACCCAAGTGACACATAGCTCACAAAACCAGTTTGCCGCTCAGCCTCAGCCCCTAAGGCAAAAGAACGTACCTAACACACTAGTCATAGGTGACTCTATAGTCAGGCACACTGATGTCCCACTCACCAGGCTAAATAAGGAGAAAATTACAGTCAGCTGCCTGTCGGGTGCCAGGAAACACCACGTAACGCACTCACTCAGGTCACTTCACAACAAGTACAGATACGACTCTGTCATTGTCCATGTTGGAGTGAATGACCTGAGATGTACCTCCCTATACTACATGAAAAGAGACATGGAGGAGCTGTTGGATCTTGTAGTCTAGGCAGGTATGACTCTAGCCCTGAGTAGCATCCTGCCATCGCCCAGAGTGATACCACAGTACAAGGGAAAAATGATTGACTTCAACAATTGGCTAAGCTTCTGGTGTCCATTCTAAGGGGATCCAGTATCTGTCTGCCTGGGCTGACATGACTGACAGAGACCACGATGCTTTGCCAGAGATGGCCTGCATCTCTCGCCCCTGGGATTCCGAATACTAGTTAAGGCTGTTGCCACCCCTGTAGTGCCTTTTTTGGGGCAGGGTTCAAATGACAAAATTACCACCGTAACAGGTACAAGCAAGCAAAATCTGAGGTTAATGCTACCAAATCTTTTGGGTTTCTAATACCAATGGACCCCATATGATTAAGGTTTATGAAATTATTGTTGTTTCAGTCTTTGATGTCAGCCAAAAGTGCTGTTTGCAGCACTTGCAGTGTGCCCAGTATTGACTCCTCCTGGAATTCGTACAGAGTTACTTGTATTGGTAACATATCTAAATATGATTGTAGATTCTTTATGAGACCCGTTGCTCCTACTACTATTAGAACTGTCTAAGTATCTTTCTTCCACATTATGCCTTCTATACAGCTTGAAACATGGTCTGTCAGGCCCACTAAAATCTGTTCAACCAGAGCCTCCAGACAGGCTTCATCTCTATGGAATGGAGGACTGCCGCTGGTCATCCTACTACACAAAGGTGGACTATCAGCTGACCCAGGGAAGTACAGACCCATAAGTTGGTCAAATTTTACATGCATGGTCATGGATAGAATTATCATGGACCTGATGAACAGAAATGTATGAAATCTTAAGAAAAACTGGACCCATCCCTGTTTGGTTTTGTCAAGGGCAGTTACCGCCTACTAAACCTGGTGAACTTCTTCAAGAATGCCACTAGAGCCATGGATGTGGGCAAAGTAGTGCATACTGCCTGCCTCAACCTGGCTGTCATTTGACATGATACCAAACTTGAGTATTTGGTGGTGCTGCGGTAGCGTTGTCGCCTCACAGTAAGACGCTGTCCGGTTCAATTCTCAGCTAGAGTGTCTTCTGCGTGGAGACATGCGTGAATGGGCGTTCCTTCGTTGAAAGTTGTGCGGCAGAGCTGGCAACTCGGTACGTAAAAATCAACTGCCAATCATTAGCGGACCGGTGTTCCGCTGTGGCAACCCCTCACCGGGAAAAGCCGAAAGACACAACAACAACCAGACTTGAGTATTTCAGAGAGATTCACTAATGTAGACACAGATCCTTATGTCACCCAATGGATAGCCAAATGGCTCACATATAGGACACATTAAGTTAAGGTGGGGGATTCCACCTCCACCAATAGGCCTCTTACTAATGGTGCCCCACAGGGCTCATAGTGGGACCTCTCCCATTTGGAATATACTTCTCTGAAGTCAGTGCAAATGTAGAGAGTCTTACCAGATTGGCTGACGACTGCAAGCTGGATGCAGTCAATGAATCCCCCAAAGATGTAATTATCCTTGAGGAGGTTCTGACAGACAAATAACTGGTGCCAAACTATGAACTAAAACTCACTGCACAAAAATGCATTATTATACTCTTTGAGAAAATGATTGAAAGTGAATGAAGTTCAGGCCAAAACTAAGGGGCTGTGGCTAACCACAGTTGTGTACGAATGCAAAACTGAGTGCAGTTATTGAATCCCTAAATTATGTCAGTGTACTTCAGGAGGGTCTTACACAGACCAATGACAGCTGTCTTAGTCATGGTCTCAAACTGAATGCAAATAAGTTCATTATCATTCCCTTTGGTAAAAATAATGACCCTTCACACTGTGACAGCGTCCTTACTTTGGGCCAGTAATCAAGGAGCCATCCCCACCACTAACACCAGTGAGGGATGGCTACAAAGACTAGGGGTAATTATACACAGTTTTGTCAAACATAGCTCACCACAATAAACACAGTTTCTGTTAACAGCACACAGGGAACACACTCCATCTCTGGGGATGGATGCACTTTCTATCTCCGGACCCCTAACATCTCCACCCTGACACCTTCGAGCACTGTGTCTCTGGTCCCAGTAGCTGACACACACACTTTGATACTTAGTTTTCACACACACACACACACACACACACACACACACACACACACACACACACACACACACACACACACACACACACACACACACACACACACACGAGAAAGGATGGCACAGATTTACCAGCTGTGTCGTTTTCTGCCTAAACTTCAAGGGTAACTGCTGCCACCCGTCAGCTACACAATGGCTCCTATAAGGGTGCCCAATTATACTGTGCACAGTTAATACCAATGGTAGAGTGTGACCAAAGCAGCAAGGTTTTCAGGAGCGGCCAGAATGTCATTAAAATAAACATAAGTACTCTCAAGCTGTTAAAAGTATTCTCTAAAGGACCAGCTACAGTGAATGGTAATTATTTTATTTATTTATTTTACATTTGTTTACCGGGAGAGTCCGACTGGGCATAAAACCCTTTTAGTGGAGGCCCAGGGAGAAAAGCTCCATTGTTAGCAAACTATTTTGTTAGTAGAAGGAAAATTGTATAATACAGTAAAGACATAAAAAGTAAGACATTCATAATGGTAAAAAAAACTAGAACAGAATAAATTGGTTGTGGGAGACAAAACCAATAATTTTGTATAACAGTGCTTCTAGAAGACAGTTCTTACAGTAGTAGCAGGTAGTGACATTGTATACAATAAGAGTGCAATTACGATAATTAGACTGATATACAGGTAGCATAGCAAACTGAAGACTTAAAATCTGATAGATATTAACAGTGAGAAGGAAAAAAAAATAAGGTAGTCATATGATTTAAATTCAGTGCTCATTACATATGCAATTAAAATTTTAAAATCAGCTAGTTCCATGGCTTGGGCTACCCATGCCCAGTACATGTACAAGTCCAGGAATTGGTGAGGTGGGCTTTAATGTGATGCTTGAAAAATTTTAAGCTATAGTTCTAATTTCAGGTGGTAAGGCATTCCACAGTTTGGCAATGTATTAGGAGTATAGAGAGTCACCTGAGCTATTTGTACTCCTGGTTACTTCAGTTAGAGCTTTATTAGTGGATCTTAGTGGACGGGTACTTATATGGGGATTGAGGAGGCCTTGTAGAGCTGGTGTTGAAAATATTTAATAATAAATAATAGAATACTTCATTACAACAAACACCAGAGTTTCCATCACAGGAAAGATAAGATAAATGACATAGTTGGATAGGTCTCACACACAAAGAAAACAATGCTCAAATAATTTCACTATATTTCCTGACTAAGGTAAAGAATTACTGGCCCCTGATTATCACTACAGCAAGGCAAGAAGATAAATGCTGAGTTGATTATTCCAAAGGCAGGATGAAGTGTCTCTCCCTCTGTGAATGGTGGAGATGTCACTCTTGAATGACTGAGGTAGCTCTCTGAGAATGTGTTTAGATGTCTGTGAGAGATCTTTCCCTCTCAGTTTCCATGGTTACTGCTGCTGTGAGAGTTCTGAGCTATCCCTCACTATTGCAGAATTACATTATCTCTTGTCACCTGACTCTATTACATGACACACCCAAAGTTTTGTTAAGAGCTGATGCAGCATCTGAAAGTTATCAAACAATTTCAAAATCAGCTGAACTGAGGTTAGTTAAATCTAACACTGTCTAGAATTCTTGTATATCCCCTCCCTGTCCTGCAAGACACACTGCTGATGCATTTTAACACAGTCAACTTTACAAATACATTTTAACACAAGCATCTGTACAAATCAGTGTGAAAGTCACATGGCATAAAATTACTTACAAAACTCCGGCTCATTATGCCAACATATGTTACACATACTTTGCCCTTCTCTCCCTTGCACAAATGGCACTACCTCATATCATCACACACACTATCAAATTAACAACACCCTTTGTACCAATGAAGTGGCAAGGGATCTGGGATCACAAGTAGACTGCAACCTTAACTTTGACCACCACGTGTCTACTATAGTAAGGTAGGCTTTCTACATAGCAGACTTGAGTTGCAAAGGCATCGCCTCCAGAGCAAAGGAGGTTGTTACCCCCTTATTCAGGCCCATAATTAAGTCTTAATGCCCCTTTTGGTATGTATTGTACAAAGCACCTGCAGCAATTGGAGACACCTCAGAGGTTTCTAACAAAGAAGATTAAGGGAATCCGGCACTTGCCTTACCCAGACCGACTAAAGTTCCTGTCACTATACTCTGTATCGTATAGACTTCTTAGGGGAGACTTATTCCTGGCTTACAGAGCCACCTCTGACCCAAACTAAATGAACAGGCTGCACATTCATAAATCAAACAGGACTAGAGCTTACCTGGTCCAGGGACATAAATATGGCCTGCGACATGAATATGACATGCTGAATGGACAGATTAGTCTCCCAGGGACTGCTGCATCTTTGAAATAGGCTGCCAATTCATGTGAAACAGAGCACCTCTATGACACTGTTCAAAAAGACAATGGATGAGTAGATGGGGCACTATAAATTCTTTCCAGAGGTATTGCCCACAACCCTCCTGGACATAGGCAGCCATTAATACAATCCCTGGGTATTGAGTAGAGTATCTCTGGTATTACATTGAGATGAAATGGCTAGGCTTGAAGTGACCTTTGGGTTGATAGCCTAGTAACCTCCAGTGACCCTATATACCAAAGTCGTTCTAGTCCTAGGGCGATTGATAATTATGAAAACTGGGGCATTAATGGCTAGGCTTAAAAAAGTTTTTTTGGGCATAAGTTAAGTAAGTTCTTATGATCCTATCAGGGTTTTCTACGGTGAGTTGAAAATGCATGAAACTGTTTTCCTCAGAAAGCCGTGAAACAAAAATATGTTGGAATCCAGGCAGGAATACGTATAATAACCCAAACTGGTTATAGTGTAATGTAGGAAAAGGTAGGAAACCGATCAGCAATGAGCTTCTCTTTAGAATCTTAATCAGAGTTTCATTTTTCTGACCTTGTTATATCTACCAGCAGGGAAAATTATTGCTAAGAGTCTACATATGTGTAGAGTCTCTCTTATGTACTGTCTGAGCAACATAAAATAAAAATAAACAAATAAGTAATAAAAATGTATTACATGGGTCAGCTGTAGTTCGTAATACATTTTTTCAGTCAGTTTAAGTCTGAATCACTTACTTGCATATTTCATATCCAAATTTGTCTAAGCATAGGCCTGAACTGTAGCAAGTTGTTGTTGTTGTGCCTTTCGGCTTATCCCAGTTAGGGGTCGCCACAGCGGAACTCCGGTCCGCTAATGTTTGGTAGTGGATTTTTACGTGCTGAGTTACCAGCCCTGACGCACAACCTGCAACGAAGGCACGCTCATTCACGCATGCCTCCACACAGATGACGCTCTAGCTGAGAATCGAACGGGACAACGTCTTGCTGTGAGGCGACAATGCTACCGCAGCACCACTCATTAAATATGAGAGAAGAGTCACAAATGATGACCTTTAAATTGTGTGCAAACTGGTCCATGAAGAACACAAACACAAGCTATTAGCACATCATTTTAGTCGTTATCTACAGTCAACACTAATTACAACACAGAAAGCACAGCCGGGGGGGGGTTCACAGCTGGGTTTCTGTGAAGATACTGAATACCATTTGTAATCCTCCTCCATCTCGTTATTGAAGCCTTGCTATTAAATATTTCATTCATTCATTCATTCATTTATTTATGTGTGTGTGTGTTTGTATGTATGCATATACATATTTATTTACTTTAATGAAACCAAAAAGTAATCGATGTTTAGGCATAAACTATAAAGGTCCAGTACACATGCACACACGCATCTCTAAGCTCTCATGAATTTGCAGGATCACATCTAATTTGTTCTCAAACTTCTGTTCCACCTCTTGTAAATTTAGAAATTATTTTGAGTTAATAGCACCAGTAAGGGTACGTAATATGGAAGCTTTTCTCTAATAAGTTTTTCTTTGTCCATAATTCCAAGATAAAAGTTGAAAAACATGACACATATAGACACACGCAGATTGTGCTAACACATATGCAGCTATTTACCACATTAGAGGAGTGGGCCACTTTTTCACTTTTTTTAGGCTCCAGCTTCTTACAGAACAAAAAAATAATGTTTATTACAGTTTTTTGCAAAAAATGCTTATTAATTAAAAGTGAGGACACCAAAAAAAAAAACAAATATACCTGTAACTGTCTAATCAAAAAAAGGGGGGGTCTGTAGCCATGGATACGGACTTTTCCACTATCGCCATTACCAGCTTGGTGTTGGTGAATAAGGGAATCCTGAGGCAATGTTCATAGGTAGGTACTAGGCTATCGGCCCTCGGGCCCATATAAGCCTAGCCAAAAGTTCGCTGGCTTTCGCCACCCAAGAAAATTACTTTCCTGCACCCCTATCAAGAAGAGCCACAGAAGTGATCCCCAGGGTGAATTTCCTATCTCCCATCCAATTGTCAGGATTCCTTTTAAAGATGGCTAATGAGTTTTGTTTGACGTGAATGGGTAGTCCATTCCAGAGTATGGGAAGTCTCTGGGACAGGAATGTATCCCTCCAGCTTGTTCTGTTTATTGTGGTGACAAGGTTTAGGTCCCTGGAGCATGTGAATCGGAGAGACTGGGGTTTCTTTAAGTGTAGCATGTCCAACAGATCTGGGTTTGACATGGCTTTGTATGTTAGGCAGAGGTCGCCTCTGAGTAGGCGAAAGTCTCTGGGATAGGAATCTGTCCCTCCAGCTTGTTCTCTTTATTGCGGTGACAAGGTTTAGGTCCCTGGAGCATGTGGCTTGGAGAGACTGGGGTTTCTAGCATGTCCAACAGATCTGGGTTTGACATGGCTTTGTATGTTAGGCAGAGGTCGCCTCTGAATAGGTGATAAATGACAGAGTAGAGCTGGAGTTTTTTGAGACAGTCTGCGTATGGCATCTGTTTGAGGCCGGTAATTCTCTTAGTAAGGTATTTCTGTGGCCTTTCTAGTTGTTATAGATGTCTTGCGAGGTACATGCCAAACGGGGCATTGTACTCTATGATGGGTCTGATGAGTGATGAGTAGAGAGGAACGATGACCTCTTTTTTTCTGGAGTAGAACCCCTTTGTAGAAATTGTCTCATGTTTTCTGACAACCAGTAAATTCTTAAGCAACTGATATGGTATATGAAAGATGTACATATTTACACAATGTCATAGCAGGTTAAGCCCGCACATAAAAGCACTTCTAATGTCAATAGAGTTGTCAGTAGTACACACGCAGCACCCATCACACACAATTCAAAGCAAACACACAGACTCACATATTCTGAGGCACTTACATGTAACCTACCTAAACCTCAAAGACTTCCTAGACAAAGTACACATAACAAACTCCATCACCAACCATGAACGTTGTCTTTTAAAACACCCACATCAACATATGCAGCCAGATCTCATAGAACATCTATTTCTAAGTCCATAAGGCAAGCCACCGCACAGTCCAACATTCTAGCCATTGGAGACTCCATTGTGAGACACACTGATGTCTCTCTCACCAGGCTAAGTAAGGAAAAAGTCATGGTTGTCGCTTGCCTTGTATATATTAAGAAGGCAATAAGACTTAGGTGTTTAAGTAGTTTATTGCATACAAACACACCAGAATGGATGGCAGGAACAGTGAACTTGAACGAACTATCTAACTGACTGACTACTACATACATGCATGGTTTCATCTGACTGCTCTCTCAAAATGGCAGTCTTGCTTGCAAGTGCTCAGTACTTATATGCACATGCCCACTGGCTGGAATGCATCTTAAAAATGTATCACATACTCTGATCTACACTGGTCATTTGCTTATCAGGGACCAGGGTACACCACATTATGCATGCACTTAGGTCATTGGACCACAAGTACCAGTATGGCTCAGTCACAGTCCACATGGATATAAATGACCTGAGATGTACATCCCTAGACTATATGAAGAGAGACATTCTGGAGCTCTTGAAATATGTGTCCCAGGCTGGTACAGCCCTAGCACTGAGCAGAAATGTATCTTCTACAAGGATGATGCTATAATACGAACAGAAGATGACTGACTAAAATAATTGACTTAGTCTCTACAGTCATTCTAAGGGGGTGCAATATTTGTCAGCTTGGAGGGAGATGGTCAGCAGACCACACTGCACCTCTCCCCTCTAGACTTTCGAATATTAGCTAAAACATTCTTTCCCATAGTGCCTTTTTTTAGGCAATGCCAAACTGAAAGTACTTCCTACATAGCAAATCAAAACCAAGAAAATCTAAAGGTATTACTGCTCAATGCTAGGAGTCTAAACAAAAAACTCCACTCCGTAGAAGCTCTGTTCACCTTAGAGAATGCTGATGTGTGTGCTGTCATTGAGACATGGTTTAAAGCCATGGAGAGCACACCAACAGTGCAAGGTTATAATGTCTTTCACACATTTAGACCAGCTACTACACAGACAGGGACTAAAGGTGGAGGTGTCTCTATTTGCATAAAAAAATAACTATACCTCAAGGCTGGTCAAACAGGATGATGCACTTGAGCTGCTCCATGTTCAAATCACCATAGGCAAAATCTAATATAACTTCCTTGCCAGGTGAAGGTCCCCCCTCTATGACCTAGGAACTCATACCATGTATTTAAATTTATTAGAAACACTAACCAACCAACCCCAATACTGTATTCACGGGCAACTTTAATTACCCCACTGTTAACTGGGAATCCTATATGATACCAAACATAAGAGGAACAGGGATTCCTGGATTTTGTAAACACCAGCTCCCTAAACCACAGATAGTCAGTACACCAACCAGGGTGCAGCCATACTGGATCTGGTCCTCACTAATATGGGAGAGTGCTGCACATCCCTCCTGTAATGTCTTCCCTGGTAAGGTTAGACCACAAAATGGTTTCCTTTGAAGTAAAAAATAAAACCTGGACCAGCAGCTAAATCTGGAATATTCAGGAACTAATCTAAGGCTAACCTCCTACTATTGAGTGGTAACCTGGCCAAAATTCAAGCCCCCATAAACCCTGACAATGCTGCTGCCTATGCAGATCTTTTCACAGAAACACAGTACAAGCATGTTAATATCTGCATAGAGGCAGCTGTACCCACCAGGAAGAACTATCTAAAAAAAAAAAGAAGCAACCCTGGTGGAATCACAAAATCAATAGGCTGTATAACAGAATCAAGAAAATTATGGCAAAAATTAGGAGGTGCAGCACCCAACAGGATAAAAGCACTCTCATCAAACTAAACAAACATCTCAGAGGACAAATACCATCTACCAAAGCCGCTTTTGAGGTGAATCTGGCCTCCCAGGCCAAGAACAACCACAAAGTATTCTTTAGCTATGTCCACAACCTCAAAGGTAATACACAGTTGTGTGCATAGCTCATTGTAAATGGAGACACCCACTGGCCGATAAATTCAGGTCCAACTTTACCCATCTCTCCCACTCAGCCTTCCTTCAAGAAATACCATCTAATATAACTCCACATACAATCACTAGGAAACAGGTCCTTAATACTCTTTCTCTGAGGCCAAGAACACTGCATCAATGGACCCAGACAGTATCCCAGGATGACTTCTAAATAGCATGAAACATGACCTATAAGAGCCTCTGGAATTGCTATTTAACTGTCACCGCCAAACAGGCTTTGTGCTGCATGAATGGAGAACAGCAACAGTCATACCTCTGCAAAAAGGTGGACCATCTACAGACCCTGGAAACTACAGACCCATAAGTCTCACTAGTCTTATGTGTAAAGCCATGGAAAGAATTATCATGGAAATGATTATTAGTGATATATTAAACCTCCAGACACTGGACCCTACCCAGTTTGGTTTCGTCAAGGGCAAATCATGCCTTTTCAACCTGGTGGACTTCTTTGAGAGGGTCACTAAAGCAATGGATGAGGGCAAAATGGTTCACACGGCCTACCTTGACCTGGCCAAGGCATTTGACACAGTGTCCCAATCGGGCATTGTTGACAGACTCAAAAGTTAGGTACAAACTCATATGTCACCTGCTGCATAGCCAACTGGCTCACAGACAGGACCCAAGAAGTTAGAATTGGGGAGTCCACCTGTACAAAGAGGCCAGTCATAAGTGGAATCCCTCAAGTATCAGTCCACAGACCACTCCTTTTTGGCATTTACTTCTCTGAAGTCAAGGCCAATGTCAGTGGTCTCTGGCTGACTTAATTTGCAGAAGATTGTAAATTAGGAGCTGTCATTGAATCACACACACTGATACAAATGTTTTTCAGGAGGGGCTGACACAGACAAACAACTGACGTCAGAGCCAAGGACTAAAACTAAATTCCAAGAAGTGCATAATAGTATCCTTCAGGAAGTCATCTACCCCTGGTAACTGTCATATTGACAACACACCCATTACAGTTGACCCAGTAGTCAGGGACTTAGGAACACACATATACAGTAATCTAGACCTTTGACCATCATGTGTCTACAGTAGTGTGGAAATCCTTCTATGTTGTGCAACTTATAAACAAAGGTATGACATTTAAGTCCCAGGAAGTCATTGTTCCACTGTATTTGGTATTCATCAGACCTATCATTGAGTACAGTGCCCCCTTTGGTATGTACCCAACCAGGCATATCCGGCAGCTTGAACGTCCACAGAGGTTTCTCACTAAAAGAATACAGGGCTTAAGCAAAATGTCCTATGCAGATCGCCTCAAGGCCCTATTCCTGTATTCTGTCTTCTATAGGCTTTTGAGGAGAAATCCAATCCTGACATACTGGACATTGTCAGACCCCACTCTAATTGACCTCCTGCATATCCACAAAACAAACAGCATCAGAATTCCCAGTTCTAAAGACTTAAACCTTGCCTGTGATATAAATAGGATCTGCTGGGGAGAGGTATGTGTTCAAGAGATTACCCTGTCTCTAGAACAGGCTCCCCATCTATGTGAAGCAGAGTTCCTCCCTAACCCAATTCAAGTGCAACCTGGATGATTGGATGGGGAACAGGAAATTCATCACTGGTTTGGCACCTATGTCTCTAATGGACACAGGCAACCTGTAAATGTTTCATCTCTCATTCCATAGCTTGTAAATGTTTCATCTCTCAAGCCCCTGCTTACACCTATCAAGGGTATCAAAACTTGATTTCGGATGCATGGCTAGGCTTAAAAAGACCCTTGTGGTCATTAGCCTAGTAAACCCCAATGAACGTATGTGTGTGTATATATATATATATATATATATATATATATATATATATATATATATATATACACACACACACACATGTATATCACACCCACACTCATGCATCTATGTACACAGTCACCCACATGCACATATATACATATGCAACTATATATCTTTCCAAATATATATATATATATATATATATATATATATATATATATATATATATGTATGTATGTATGGGGTCTATATTAGAACATCAAAGTTTCAGATCTTCGAATGTTCTAATATCGACACTAATAAATGAAAGCTGAAAATAGCGAAGTTTTAGATAACCAAATTCTTTCTTAGGGAAAGAATTCGGTTGTCCATTCCTGTCGCTTCGCTATTTTCAGCTCTGCGGTGGAAAGTTACGGTCGGGTTCAGGTAAGTGTGCGATTGTGTGGACGTGAGGGTTAGGGTGGGATAGGTGAGTTAGGGTTAGGGCACGGGTCAGGTAAGTGTGTGAATGTGTGGATGTGAGGGTTAGGGTGAGATAGGTGAGTTAGGGTTAGGGCGCAGGTGAGGTGTGTGTGCGATAGTGACGGACCTTAGGGTTAGGGTTTGGGTTAAGGTAAGTGGGTAGATAGTGGTGTATTTACAGTTTAGTGCAGGTTTAGATGTAAGATTTTAGGTGTATGTGTGTGGATTGCTATTTGTTTGGTGTGTTTGTGTTGTGTGTATGTGTTTTGGAACAGCAAATTTTTTCCCTAGGAAAAAATTCGATGTTCTAAATTTTCAGACTTATCGGTTTTCGGTTATTTGCTGTTGATATTAGAACATTCGAAGTTCTGAAACTTCGATGTTCTAATATAGACCCTATATATATGTGTGTGTGTGTATGTATATATATATATATATATATATATATATATATATATATATATATATATAGAGAGAGAGAGAGACATATACACAGGCATCTATGTGCGTGTGTATGTATGTATATATATATATATATATATTTGTTGTTGTTGTTGTTTCTTTTGGCTTTTCCCAGTTAGGGGTCGCCACAGCAGAACTACGGGTCCGCTAATGATTGGTAGTTGATTTTTACGTGCTGAGTTACCAGCCCTGACGCACAACTTTCAACGAAGGTACGCCCATTCATGCTTGTCTCCACGCAGAAGACGTTCTAGCTGAGAATCGAACCGGACAGTGTCTTACTGTGAGGCGACAACGTGTGTATGTATATATATATATATATATATATATATATATATATATATATATATATATATATATATATATATATATATAAATATATATATATATATATATATATATATATATATATATATATATATATATATATAAATATGTATACATATGTATGTATGTATAGCCATTTATTTCTTGTGATTTCATGACATTTCAGTTGTAACTGAAGGCATACCTCTCAGCCTTATAGTATAGAGAGAAAAGCCTTGACAGAAACATTTCATTGGGTACAGTAGTTACCAAAGTCCAAGTAGAGGATAGTAACTTTTCTCAAAAGTGTTACACTACAGCAGTAAGGGACAAGCAGAAGACAGAGTCCATATGACTCGATAATGAATACTCAGGCACAAACATGTTACAGAACAAAAATCATGTTTATTTCAGTCCTTCGAAAAACTGTTTACACTTAAAAAATGAGTACACTCAACAAAACAGATAAAATGTCTCCAACTGTCTAATCAATAAAAATGGGTCTGTTGGCATGGATATGAACTTGCACTACCTCTGTTTTACCAGCTTGTTGGATATGGGCATCCTGAAGCAATGTAGAAATTGCTTCATGTTTACTGACAGCCAGTTAATTTTCAAACAAACTGATATGGTATGTGAGGGATGTATTTACACAATGTCAGTGGAGGCAAAGCTGTCACATAAAAGCATTCCTAATATCAATAAGGTTTTCAGCAGTACACATGCTGCACCCATCACACACAGTTAAAAGCAAACAAATAGAACCACATATGCTGAGGCACTTAAATGTAGCTTAGCTAAACCCCAATGACCTCCCAGACAAAATACACATAAGCCCTCTCCGCAACCTTGAGCACACTGTACCCTCTAAGCCCATTAGGCAAGCCACCACAGAATCCAACATTCTAGTCATTGAAGACTTCATCATGAGATGCATTGATGTCTCTCTCACCAGGCCAAGTAAAGAGAAAGTCATTAATTTGCTCATCAGGGTCCAGCATCCGTCACATTACGCACGCATTCAGATCATTGGACCATAAGTACCAGTATGACTCGGTCATAGTCCATGTGGGTGTAAATGACATGAGATGGTACCTCCCTAGAATATATGAAGACAGATGTCATGGAGCACTTGGAATATGTGTCCCAGACTAGTATGAGCCTAGCATTGAGCAACTTTTTATCTTCTCCAGGGATTATGCTACAATATGAAGAAAAGATAACTAAACCAATAATTGATTCAGTTTCTGGTATCATTCTAAGGGGGTACAATATTTGTTAGCATGGAAGGAGATGGTCAACAGACCACACTGCTTTGCCAGGGATGGTTTGTACCTCTCCCATCTGTGCTTTTGAATATTAGCTAAAACATTGTCTTCCCCAGTTGTGCCTATTTTAGGAAATGCCAAACTGTAATTAATTCTGAAATAGCAAATCAAAACCAAGAAGATCTAAAGGCGTTACTGCACAGTGGTTCATAGGTTCATACTAGGCTATCTGCCCTAGGGCATTTATAAGCCTAGCCAGAATGTGTTTGGCTTTCGCCACCCATTTTAAATTTATTTTGCTATGCCCTTTTTCGAGGTTAGTATATTGTGCCTCTGTCTAACAGTGACACAGAAGTGATACCCGGGGTAAACCTACGATCTCCCATCCACTCATCAAGATTCCTGAGGGACTCTGCCTAACCTGGACTGGGATTTTATTCCAGAGTGAAGGGAGCCTCTGGGTTATGAATCTGTCCCTCCAACATGTCCTATTTATTTCAGTGCTGAGGTTCAAGTCTCTCGAGTGAGTAGCTCGATGGGATTTGGATTTTCTGAGGTGCAGCATGTCCATTAATTCCGGGTTGGACATGGCTTTATACGTCAGGCACAGATCGCCTCTGAACAGGCGGTATGCCACTGAGTAGAGCTGGAGTTTCTTTAACCGGGCAGCATACGGCATCTGTTTGAGCCCTTTGATCCTCTTGGTGAGGTACTTTTGGGGTCTTTCCAGTTGCTGCAGGTGTCTGGTAAGGTACATCCCAAAAGGGCATTGTACTCAATTATGGGCCTGATGAGGGATGAGTAAAGAGGCACGATGACCTCCCCTGATCTAGATGTGAATCCCTTCATGATTAGGTGGGCTATATAACATGTTTTTCTAGCCACTTTGGCCACGTGGTTGTCAAATGAGAGATTGCTATCAACTTGGGTCCCCAGGTCCCTAATTACTTCTTCTGTACTTAATGGATTACCACCTATGTGGTAATTTGTGGGCACTTTGTTTTTGCCAAAGGGGATGACTATACACTTTTTGGCATTCAGCTTGAGGCCATGGCTCTGGCACCAGTTGTCTGTTTCTATGAGGCCCTTTTGGAGGATGCTTGTGTCGGCTGGAGAGTCGATTATGGCGCCCAGTTTGCAGTCATCTGCGAACTTGGTCAGCCACAGTCCTTCCATGTTGGCCTGTACCTTCGAGAAATATATACCGAACAAGAGAGGTCCCAGGACTGAGCCATGTGGGACACCACTTGTAACTGGTTTGGAGTCTGACATGGCTCCAGCCATTCTAACTATGTGGGTTCTGTCCTTGAGCCAGTTCGCAATCCATCTAGTGACATAGGGGTTTATATTTAAGCTGGTGAGCTTATCTATAATGCCCAAGTGGGGTATTGTATCGAAGGCTTTTGCGAGGTCCAGGTAGGCTGTGTGGACCACCTTCCCCTCGTCAATGGCCTTGGTGACTGTTTCAAAGAAATCAACCAGGTTTAAGAGGCAGGATCTGCCCTTAACAAAGCCGAACTGGGTAGGATCCAAAGTTTGTAGGTCCCCAATATCTTTATTTATGAGGTCCATGATGATCCTTTCCATAGCTTTGCAGACCAAGCTAGTCAGGCTTATGGGGCGATAGTTTCCAGGATCCGTTGAGGCACCAGCTTTATGGAGAGGGACCACTGTTGCTGTACGCCACTCTTTGGGCACATATCCTGTACTAAGGCTGAGATTGAACAGTAGTTTTATGTTTGGGTTTAGCTCTTCTTGGAGTTCATGTAGGACGCAGCCCGGGACACCATCTGGTCCCATTGATGCTGTGTTTTTTGCTTTGGAGAGGTCGGCTCTTACCTGAGCATCTGAGATGTTAGGGGGGCAGCACTCTGCTGGGATAGATATTTGCTCTTTTGGTGGGGGGGGGGAGTTTGCGCTGAACCTGTCAGCTAGGATGCTGGCAATGTCTGTGGGTTCGGTGTATTTTTTATCATTTTGGACTAATTCTGAGCATATCTGGGAATTACCACCCAGGTTCCTAACATAACTAAAGAAAGCCTTGTGATTATCCCTAGTGTCCTGTGCAATTTTTCTCTCGAATCTGGACTTAGACAATTTTATGTGTGCCCGTAGATTTTTGCTAATACTGATCAGTGATGCCTTCCCTTTTTGGGATTTTGCTCAGTCTAAAAAAAAAGTCACTGCCTAGAACCTCTCTTTACCCTAAAGACTACTGATGTCTGTGTGGTTACTAGGTATGGTTTAAAACCACAGACAGAGACCAGTCACCACACAGACAGGGAGGGACTAAGGTTGGTCAAACAGGATGATGCACTTGAACCTCTCCACATTCAGGTCACCATAGGTAAAACCCCAGACCATTTCCTTGCAAGCTGTAGGCCCCCCTCTATGCCCCAAGAAACCCATAACATGTGTTTAAGTTTACTGAAAATATTCACCATCCAACCCAATACCATATTCGTGGGTGACTTTAATTACCCAAGACTCTTTAGATTTGTAAACACAAACAGTCCTTGGACCAGATTGTCATTACACCAACCAGGGGCACAAACACTGTGGATCTTGTCCTCACTAATATGGAGACTGCTGCAAATCACCTAATAGAATCATTGGTAGTTACTAGGCTATTGGGCTTGAGGCCCTTATAAGCATAGCCAAAAGTTTAGCCCATGTTTAGACAAGTCAGCACCCGATGCCGCTGTCCAGCAGGAACACGGTTGGAATCCAGGGATGTATTTTTTGTTTCCCATCCAGTTATCTAGGTTGCTCTTAAAAAGGGGTAAAGAGATACTCTTCTTGATGCAAAGAGGGAGTCTATTCCACAGATGGGGGGGTCTTTGGGACACAAATCTCTCCCACCAATAAGTCCTATTGATGTCACAGACCAGGTTGAGGCCGCTTGTGCGAGTTAACTCGAGTGGAGCTTGACTGGCAGATATGCAGCAGTCCCATCAAGACTGGGTCCGAGATCGCTTTGTATACCAAACAGAGGTAATCTCTGAGGAGTCTATATGAAACTGAGTAGAGGGATAAGGCTTTTAGCATATCTGTGTATGGTAGATGTTTGAGGCCCTGGATTCTCCTGATTAGGAACCTTTTTGGTCTCTCCAGCTGCTACTTGTGATTTGTGAGGTACATGCCGAACGGGGCATTGTACTGAATAATGGGCCTTTTAAGGGAAGAATACAAGGATGTTATGACCTCCTTGTCCCTGGATGAGATACCCTTACTTTTGAGGTGGGCCATGAAGAAAGCATTCTGTAGAATGGAAGCAACATGGTGGTCAAAAGTTTGGTTGCTATCAGTCTGGGTTCCCAAATCCCTCAGAATGATTGCGTGCTTAGGACGTTATTATTAATGTGATAATTTGTGGGGATGTCACCGTCTCAAAAGGGCATGATAATACATTTTGTATTATTCAGCTTGAGGCCATGTTTCTGGCACCAGTCATTTGCTTGGGTGAGACCCTCTTGGAGGATGTCCACATCACTAGGGGAATTGATGACAGTGCCCAGCTTGCAGTCATCTGCAAACTTGGTCAGCCATAGTCCATGGTTTTGGCCTGCACCTCAGAAAAGTATATCCTATTAACAGAGGGCCCAAGACCGATCCCTGGGGTACACCACTCGTTACGTACTGCTTGAGGTGGCTTTCCCTATATTGACTAGGTGGGTTCTGTCAGTGAGCCTGTTTGCTACCCATCTGGTAACATATGGATTGATGCCTAGTTGAGGGAGTTTATGTATTATGCGCGAGTGGGGAATAGTGTCGAAGGCTTTGGCCATGTCAAGGTAGGTGATGTACACCATCTTCTCCTCATAGGTAGGTACTAGGCTATTGGCCCAAGGGCCTAAGTAAGCCTAGCCAACAAGGTTCCCTGGCTTACGCCACCCAAGAATGTTATTTTCCTGTGCCCCTGTCGAGCAGAGCCACAGAACTGATCCCCAGTGTGTATTTCCTATTTCCCATCCACTCATCAAGATTTTTCTTGAAGAGTGCTAATGAGGAACTTTGCTTGACATAGATGGGTAGCTTGTTCCAGAGTATGGAAAGTCTCTGGGACAGGAATCTATCCCTCCAGCATGTCCTGTTTATTGTGGTGACAAGGTTTAGGTCCCTAGAGTGTGTAGCTCGGAGGCATTGGGATTTCTTTAGGTGTAGCATGTCCGACAGCTCTGGGTTTGACATAGCTTTATATGTTAGGCAGAGATCACCTTTGAGTAGGCGATATGCTACGGAGTAAAGCTGGAGTTTTTTTTGAGATGGTCAGTGTAGGGCATCTGTTTAAGGCCAGTAATCCTGTTTGTGAGGTACTTCTATGGCCTTTCCAGCTGCTGCAGATGTCTTGAGGTACATTCCAAAAGGGGTGTTGTACTCTATAATGGGTCTAATGATTGTCGAGTACAGGGGAACAATGACCTCTTTTTTCCTGGATGAGAACGCTTTTGTGATGAGGTGTGCCACGTAGAAGGATTTCCTGACTACTGTGGCGATGTGATTATCAAAGGAGAGATTACTGTCCACCTGGGTCTCCAGGTCTCTTATCACACATTCAGCGTTAAGTAGACTGCTGCCTATGTGGTAGTTCATGGGTACAGAGTTTTAACCAAAGGGGATGACAGTGCACTTTTTGGCATTGAGCTTGAGGCCATGGCTCTGACACCAGACATCTGTCTCAGTGAGGCCCTTCTGTAGGATGACCACATCATTTGAAGACTCGACTATGGCTCCTAGTTTGCAGTCATCTGCGAACTTGATTAGCCAAAGGCCTTCTGTGTTAGCCTGTACTTCAGAGAATTAGGTACTAAACAGGAGAGGTCCCAGGACTGAACCCTGTGGTACTCCACTTGTCACTGGTTTGAAGTCAGATTTGGAGTCTGCAACTTTTACAGTGTGGGTTCTCTCAGTGAACCAGTTGGCAACCCATCTTGTGGGATTTATACCTAGTTTACTGAGTTTAGCTATAATTCCAGAATGGGGGATGGCTTTGGTGACTGTCTCAAAGAAGTCGACCAAATTTAACAGACATGATCTCCTCTTGATGAAGCCAAACTACATGGGATTGAGTATTTGGAGGTTGACAATGTCCTTGTTAATGAGGTCCATGATAATCCATTTTATGGTCTTGCAGATCAGGCTAGTTAGGCTGATAGGTCTGTAATTTCCTGGATCAGTGGACGCTCCACCTTTGTGCAAAGGGATGACAGTGGCTGTCCTCCACTCAGCTGAGACGAAGCCGGTACACAGACTTTTGCTTCAGTAGGGCACCTAATGGTGCTGCAAGTTCCCGCCTGAGTTCATGTACATAGGATGCAGCCTGGAATGTTATAGGGTCCCATGGAGGCTGTATTTTTTGCCTTTGAGGGAGCAGTGATGATCTGTTCCCTGGATATAAGGGGAAGGAGGCAGGTACAGGGGATGTCCTGATTTACTGAAGGGGGGAACAGAAGGGTGAAGTTTTCACTGAATCTGTCAGCCAGCAAGTTGTCTATATCTACAGCATTTGTGTACGTGGTGCCCTTGACCACCAATTCTGAGCAGATCTGGGTGCTTCCTTTGAGATTGCAGACGTATGTAAAGAAGGCCTTATGACTGTCTCTAGTAGATGTGGCCAATTTGGACTCGAAGTTAGCTTTGGAGGATTTCACTAGTGCTCTTACTACTTGTTCAGGCTTAGGAGAGATAATAGGTTCATAGGTTGGTACTAGGCTATCAGCCCTAGGGCCTATACAAGCCTAGCCATAACAATTCTCTGAATATTTCTTCCAACAATATTTACTTCCCTGGACCCCTGTGTAGCAGGGCGACTGACATGATCCCCAGGGTGAATTTCTTGTCTCCCATCCAGTCATCAAGGTTCCTTTTGAAGAAGGCCAAGGAGGCGCTCTGCTTGACATGTATGGGCAGTCTATTCAAGAGTATGGGGAGTCTTTGGGTCAGGAACCTATCCCTCCAGCATGTTTTGTTCATTGTGATGACAAGGTTTAGATCCCTGGAGCATGTGGCTCTGAGGGATTGGGATTTCTTTAAGTGGAGCATGTCCAACAGTTCAGGGTTTGACATGGCCTTGTATGTTAAGCAGAGATCACCTCTGAGTAGACGATATGCCACAGAGTATAGCCGTAGTTTTTTTAGATGGTCAGCATATGGCATCTGCTTTAGGCCTGTGATTCTTTTAGTGAGGTATTTCTGTGGCCTTTCTAGCTGTTGCAGATGTCTTGTCAGGTACATACCAAACGGGGCGTTATACTCTATAATGGGTCTAATGAGGGATGAATACAGTGGGACAATGACCTCTATTTTTCTGGATGAAAAGCCCTTTGTGATAAGGTGTGCCACATAGAAGGATTTCCTGACTGTTGTGGCGATATGGTTATCGAAGGCGAGACCACTGTCCACCTGTGTCCCTAAGTCTCTCATCACACTTTCGATGTTTAGTGTACTGCTACCTATGTGATAATTCATGGGTACATGTTTTTTTCCAAAGTGGATAACTATACATTTCTTGGCATTAAGCTTGAGCCCATGGCTCTAGCACCAGGCATCTGTTTCTGTAAGGCTCTTTTGTAGAATATCCACATCATTTGTGGATTCAATAATGGCTCCCAGTTTGCAGTCATCTGTGAACTTTGTTAGCCAGAGTCCTTTAGTGTTGGCCTGTACTTCAGAGAAGTAGATGCCAAACAAGAGTGGTCCCAGGACTGAACCCTGAGGTACTCCACTTGTCACTTGTCTGGAGCTGGATTTGGAGTCTGCTTCTTTTACAGTCTGGGTTCTGTCAGTAAGCCAGTTGGCAACCCATCGTGACATAGGGATTTATGCCCAGCTTAGTAAGTTTATCTACTATTCCAGAGTGGGTGATGGTGTTGAAGGCCTTGGCGAGGTCCATACAGGCTGTGTAGACTGCCTTACCCTCGTCCACAGCTCTGGAGACTGATTCAAAGAAGTCAGTCAGGTTCAGGAGGCAAGATCGGCCCTTCACGAACCCAAACTGGGTGGGGTCCAGTGTTTGAAGGTTGCCAATGTCTTTGTTTATAAGTTCCATGATGATGCGTTCCATGCCCTTGCAGATCAGGCTCATCAGACTGATGGGAAGATAGTTACCAGGATCCAAGGTGGATCCCCCCTCGTGGAATGGGATAACTGTAGCTGTGCGCCACTCACTGGACATGAAGCCTGAGGTGAGGCTATGATTAGACATGACACTTAGGTGAGGTGCCAGTTCATTTTGTAGTTCAAGTAGTACACAGCCCAGGATGTCATCTGGTCCCATGGATGCTGTATTCTTAGCTTTGGATAGTGCATTTATTTACCTGTGTGGCTGTGATTACTGGAATTTGGCAATCTTGTGGTATTGAGATGGGCCCTTTAGTGGGTGAGAGGGGGGGGTGAAGTTGGCACTAAATTGATCTGCCAGGATATTGGCAATATCCTTGGGATCAGTATATTTAATGCCATTCTGTTGTAGCTCAGAGCAGGTCTGAGCATTGCCATTTAGATCTTGACATAACTATAGAATGCCTTGTGGTTGTCTTTAGAATTTTTGGCAATTTTATTTTCACAACTAGCTTTTGAGGATTTTATGAGGGATCTCAGCTTCTTACTGAGGCTGGTGAGGGAGTTTTTTGCATCCTGGGATTTTCCTCTTTTCTGCAACAGTTTCTTCCTTTTGTTGTATAGTTTGTTTATAGCATGGGGACCACCAGACTGGCTTCCTTTTTTGGAGGAGAGCATATTGGTTCTATTTGGGATGGCACAATTCATGCACAAGTGGATGTGCTCCTACAGTACCTTAGTGTAGGATTCATCAATCGAACTTTCAGATCCCGTCTGCATGGGTGCCATGAAGTTTGTCACGTCTGACTTCAGTAGCATGAAGTTGGCTTTGGAGAAGTTTTTTACGGAGGTTTCCTTACTGGGGAGTGGGATGTGGATGTCAAGGATGATTTGCTTATGGTCAGACCTGACCAATAAGAGGGTGACCACTGGTGTGGAGCATCTATCTCCCATGTTGGTAATGACCAGGTCTAGGATATTGGAGCCTCTGGTGGGACAATGGATTAGTTGCTCTAGGGCGTTGGAATTTATGAATTCCAAGAACCGTTGGGAAAAGGTGTTGGTACCCAAGTAGCTTTCCCAGTTAATGGCAGGGTAGTTGAAATCACCCAGTATTAGGGTGTTTGTTTGTATCTTAATATTTTCCAGTATGTTTAGAAATGTGTATTGAGAATCTTGGGGTATGGTGGGGAATCTGTAGCAAGCTACAGTTTGGATTGCAGTCTTACCTAGTGTTAGTTGCACCTGGAGAATTTCAGATGCATTGTGTTGGGCAACTAGCCTGGAGGTATGAATATCCTTGGTGAATATGGACACTCCTCCACCTTTAGTGTTTCGGTCTTGGTTTTGTGGCTGAAAAGTGTGGTAAGAGTTGTAGCTTAGTATTGCAGGTCTCGGTTACTGCACAGATATCGATGTTCTCCATTTTTAGGAGTGCCTTGAGAGAGTGCATTTTGAGGTTTAGACTTCCAGCTTTGAGTAGCATTACATTCAGATTTTGCATGCTTGTTATCTGTTACAGTGGTGGTTTTGTCCTTTGAACCTTGTCTAAAAAAGGAACCATAGGGGTGGCAAGAGCTTTAGCCAGTAACCTGAATCCCAGGGGTGACAGGTGCAGACCATCTCTGGCAAAGCATCATGGTTTGTCAATCATGTCTTCACAGGCAGACATATACTGGATCCCCTTTGTATTACACCAGAAGCTTAGCCAATTGTTGAAGTCAGTCATTTTGTCCTTATATACTGTGGTATTATTCTGGGCAAAGGCAGGATGCTACTCAGGGCTAGGGTCATACCTGCCTGGGCCACATGATCTGAGAGCTCTTCCATGTCTTTTTTCATGTAGTCCAAGGAGGTATGTCTCAAGTCATTCACTCCAGCATGGACAATGACAGAGTCGTATTTGTACTTGTTGTGGAGTGACTTGAGTGCGTGTGTTATGTGACAGATCCTGGCACCCGACAG